>NC_143165.1:10361972-10665002 GCF_047325235.1 Durio zibethinus
GAAAAAATTGATACTTACAACTTTTCTTCAAAAATATTTTTGAAAACTTATTTTTAAAGAAAATTGATACTTTCAACTTTTCCTCAAAAATCTATTTTTGAAAACTTTTATCTTCAAGGGTCATTTAAAAGATGCCCAACAAATCAAAATTTCCTGTGAAATAGTTTAAACTTGCTTGGTGTCCAATATGAGAACAAATGAACAGCTTCCTGCACCACATTTGCTTATAAGATGGTGACGGATTTAGGTGCATTGATTCTTGGCCCTTTAAGATACTGATACATATATAATGTTCCAACAGACTCACCCATCTCCTTCTCAATAGCAAACCTAGTCACTTCAACCACTAGGTGAGGAGTAGCATGGGCAATCTCCAGAAAGCAAAGCTGTATCCCCAAATGGGCTATCCCTAATCCCAAGCTTTTGCAATTATGGGCAGCTCTCAAGTACATATTTCACTCCCATGTCATTATCTCCGGCAAAAGCAACTGACAATGTGCGTATCAATTCCCTGTATTTTCCAATATAATCAAAAGCTTTATCTGCTAGTAAACCAGAAATAGCAAGGCGAGTAAGTTTCTTACAATTCATAACAATGGCTCCAAAACCATCATCCATAGGAGCTTCAGTCACAGCATCAAGCTTGTGACGCTTCATTATGCATAGCCAGGAAACAACAAGATCTGGACAGTTCTTGGACATTGCTATGACAGTAGCATTAGTCATCCTGTAACAGAAATACAGAATGGATTGCAATTTCTGACAATCCTTAGAAATAGCTTGGAGGTCCACTTCCAAAACGGGCTTATCACTATCCTCACTAGCGTCAATAAAAAAAACCCGAAGCTCACGTAATTCCTTGCATGTTGCAGCCACTGCTTGAAGTCCTCCATCACATATTAAATCAAAGATCCAAAAAACCTAGAGCTTGTGGCAGTTCCCTATAATTGGCTTAAGCTGTTCTGCATTGATGTTGACATGGACTTCACTTTCAGGTGAAGAGCCTTCACCCTGATGAACCTGGCCATCGCTTGACCTGATGAAACCGTCTAACAATTCCCTATGAACAGCTCGAATCGCGTCAGTGACTCGACCTTGTACCACGACTTACACACCAATGAGGCAGCGTTTCGGTCCTACCTTGACGTAACAAAGTGGAGCGCATTTTCCAACATGTTCTCCAGAACCTGGTCTAGGTACAGCGACTGGAACTTCGGGTGACCCACCATCCAGGCTACTGCTAGCTGGAGCTTTTCTTGAAGCAACTTGCCCATTTCTGGAAGCACCAAATGCGGGGAAATCCTAATCATCAGACATTCCAGATCTCCAATAAGGTCTCCTTCCCTTCAAACCTGGAACAATTCCATCAGATTGGACAAATCTTTCTCCAAATGGAATTCGCCCACTGAACTTGGAACTATAGTCAGAGAAGCCATTATACTTCCCTAAAGGTCTATTAGAAGATCCTTCAAACCCCGCCATAAAATTACCACCTCTCATGCCTACCAGTCGTTGTGTTGTTGTTTTCTGTTGGTTGGTTTCGCCTTTTTTTTTCAGAACTTTGATGATTCTGTGAATAATATATTCTTCCAAATAAACAAATGAATACTTACAGGTTGTACAGGTGATCTTCCACCTCCTCTTTCGAAGCAAAGCCTTCCTTCTTCAATACGTAAACAGAAACAAGACGATGAAATGAACAAAGATTAAGGTAAAATGAACCTCAGTTATTAATAATATTTGCCATTGACTGTCGCCGTGGCTCCGCTTTCACATACGATTCGCCATTTATTTTCAATACCCACCAAATACCAGACTTCCCCTTTCTCAAGCAACCCTGTCCTTTTGGATTTGATCGATTTATATTAAAAATATTTGAAAAACTTTGCTTCTTTGGGTATTTGATTTATTCAGGAATCTGAAAGGCAAAAAAAACCCTGAGACCCCCTCAAGAGCTTCCTTTTTGTAGAAGACGATGATGAAAGGAAGAATAAAAGGATGACATGGCAACAATGACTGTGATCTCTCTTTTCTTGTGGCTGTCTTTCTTTCTGTAAATTGCAATCATTTTATAAAACTATGTGATTGAGTTTTAGTGCAATTCTGATTATCACCCAAAGCTAAAAATTAGCACCAATCTTAATCTCATTCTTTCAACTTTTCTCTTTTAAAAAAAAAAATCAATCAGATAATGGAAAAAGAAAAAAAAATTAAACAATAGATAAACCATAAAAAATAAAAATGATAAATACAAAAATAAAAAAAAAAATCTAAAATAAAAATGAATAAAAATCCCTACAATCGAGCTTAGATTAGTCTCGATTGACAAAGAACCCAGGACAAAATAGGGTGTCTACAGCTGCCCCTCTTTGCACATTTTCTGTGAAACAAGAATTGTGCAAAGACGTAGACACCCGTTTAAGACTCAACTTGACTTTTTTTTTTGCTTTTTTTTTGTTAAAATTTTGATCAAAGCTCCTTTAAATAGAGACTCAATGACAGAGACTCAAAAACTTTGAAAAAAATAAACAAAGCTCCTCTAAACAGAGGCTCAATGACTTTTGGAAAATAAAAGGCTCCTTTAATCAGAGGCTCAACGACTTTGAAAAATAAACGGCTCCTCTAAACAGAGGCACCACGACTTTGAAAAATAAATTGCTCTTTAACAATCATGTTCAAAGGAGTTATAGATCGTGACTGAAGGAATTTTGTAATGGGAACTCAAGGATTCACAATTTGAGTTCAACATTCAGAGGTTCAGATTCGCAAGAATCTTTCAACTTTGTAAGAATTTACTGAAATTTGATTCTCAAAATTTTAGTTTCATTCAAATTTGTAATATCTCGAGATTTGCATTTGCAACTTGCAAGACTCGCATCCAACATTTAAAGATCTTTTTTTGAATTTTGGAGATTCACATCCAAAAGTTCAAGGCTTTTCAAAAGTTCTCTTTTGGCAAACTTGGAATTCATATCCAAAAATCTAAAGCTTTTCATTTGAATTTTGGAGATTCGCATGTAAAATTTCAAAGCTTCTCATTTGAGTTCAAAGGCTCACATGCAATAAAACTTAGAGTTTCACATCTAAGTTCAAAGGTTCTCATTTAAAACATTAAAAATTCATATCCAAAAAGTTGAAGCTTTGTATTTTGGAGATTCACATCCAAAAGTCCAAAACTTTTCATTTGTTCGAAGATTCACATTTGATGAACTTTAGGGTTTCACTTCTCAAATATTATCATTTTGAAACTCAAAGATTCTCATTTGAGTTTTCAAAAATTCTCATCAAAATATTCATAATTTGTTTTTCAAGTGACTCAAAAATTTGCACGAATGAATGTTATGACCAAAGATGCAAATGCCTTCTTAATGATGTGAATGCAACAACCTAGATTCTCATAGCGCCATGCATGTCCACATAAAGTTTAATTCAACAAATTAAGTGCATGTACTATTCAAGCAACGATGCCAACATGATACATGTAATGTGGATGTCAATAATGTCATGAAATCCTAAATAATTATGGTAATATGGCTTTCAAAACTCCACCATTTCGCATTTCTTCCTTGTTCAGTTTCTCAATACTTTGGGACAAGTTTCATCAATCGATCATCACTTGACCATCATTCATGGGCTTTTCAGCACTAATAAATTTTAGAACAAGTTTTATCCACCATCATTGGGTCACTACTCATAGGTGTCTCAACATTAACCGTTTCGAACAAACTTCATCATCTGTCACTAGGTTACATTCATAGGTTTTTCAACCCTAACCACTTTATCCATTGATCCATATTATTTTCATCATTTAATCATAACTCACAAGTCATGTCAACCAATTCATCACTTGGTCATATCACCTCTTCAAGTTTTTGCATTTTCTTTATTTGTTGGCCAACCCATCACCATTTTCATCATTTGACCACACCACGTGTTATCTTAAATCATCCTTCTCAGGCTTCTACGATCTCTTCATTTTTCTTTATCATCTTAGATTTCTTTTCAAATGAATGCAAGACTTTTTTAAGCACATATTCATTCATTCATTATCATTTCAAATCTTGACAAATACAATGCAATCAAGCATTTTCTCAATTCATTTTAGAGATGTGAGAACAAAAGAGCAGAAAGTGCATTGAGAAAATGAGAAGTGATCTTGGTACTAAAACAAATAGAGAAAGAAACAAGTTGGATGTATGACATTAGGACAAATGAATATTCAAACAATTTTAAACATTAATTCAAGATTTTTTTAAAAAAACTCATTCCATTGATTGTCAAAATCATTTTAAGCTTATCAAACTTTACCCCAGCTTTGGAAGACTTTAGATCCATTGATCTTCTATATATTTGAACTGTTCATCTAACTTTCAGCTCAGAGATTTGGTCTACCCAAATTGCCCTTTCGGGTTTTTAATTAGAGTCTTCTTTTTTTCCTTTTTTTATCTTTTATCTTTTTTTTTTTTCATTTTCCCCCTTTTTTTCTTTTTCTTTTTTTCACCTTTCACCATTTTCTTTTCTTTTTTTTTCATCTTTCATCCATTGTTGATATCTCTCACACATTAATCTTTAGGGCAACAACATGATTCCATCATGAGCACACCTTTGCCCAATATATGATTATTCAATTCGAGCATTCACACTTGATCCAAATGGACTTTTCAAGGTTGTAATGTAGGCCATGGTATGGGGTAATGAAAGAAATGGATAAAATAGGCTCAATATATACATTTAAAGGGCTCAAAACCAAAGGATCATTACTTGATGCAGCTTGACATTTTGCCCCACTTTACATCATTTTACTACTTTTCTTTTCTATCTTATTTCCTACACAAAGGATTCTCATTACTTTGCCCCAATTTGCTTGTGCTATTTATTTTATCTTTTGCTTTTCTTTCTCTTTCTATCTTTGAGACCTTTTGTGATATTTTTTTTAAATTACCCCCAGTGTAGAGGGTGATCCTTGGTTGAGGTTCTTCAAAAAAAGAAATCATAATAGGCTCAAAGGGGTAATAATAAATGGTTTTTCGAATGGTAAAAGAAAGATGGCCATTTTTCATCTCAATTGTGAATACTTTTCTTGAACATCATCTATTGAACAAAGCTCATGAACCTATATAAAAGATTGCACATCTTCAAGACATATCTATTTCACTTTTGGTAACAGCTTACTTTTTTTGCTCAAATCATCTCTTCATATTAATGTGGATGAGTTCTCAAAATTAAATCCTCGAATTTTTGTTATCATTGTCTAAATATTCATCATCTGAAATTTGAGAATAGGAATGTAAAGTTATGAAAGGTAACAGAGCATGGAATAATGGTCGAGTGAAAGAGAAAATGTAATGAAATGCATTAACTTGCCTTTATTAAAATGATAACAAATGAAATCATATTGCAAAAAAGAAATCCTAACATTACTTTAAAAGAACTCTTAGAATGACAAATAGTATTCAACCAGTTTTAACATCCTTTTTTAAAATCATTCGCCTGTGCAATCAGGTGAAGGATTTTTATCTCGCATCCTTTATTCATTGTGACTCTTCAGGCCTTTTTAAATTAACATATTCTTAATTCTCATTCAAAGTATTGACATTGTGATTAGATAATGGATTATCACTAATATTAGGTATTGTTGCTCTTCTTTGATCAAAACTTACCATTCCATCCTTGATTAATCATTGCACCTTATGCTTTAGAGTAGTGTAATTTTTAATGAAATGGCCCGTAATTCCATAGTGGTAGTCACAGTGAACTATAGGATTATACTACTTAAGATAAGATGGCTTAAGTAGCTTCACACAACTTGGAGGCAATCAGGTGGCTATTATAGAGCTTTCGGTATAACTCCATATAAGTCTTGGAGATTAGATCAAATACAAGCTTTTCTTGAATAGTCTGTTGCTTTTGTGAACTACTTGCAAGACTAAAAGGACAAATTTAAGGTCTTGTAGGAGTTTGAATGTTAAGGCTGTATGTGAGAGCTTAGGGGATAAAAATAGGCTGGTATGTGGATGAATTAGGTGGTTGTGGGGCTAGTTGGTATGGATAAGATGAAGCATTGTTCACAGCAGGATAGTATGAAGAGTAACCTTAGGGTGGAGGCTGTATGTGAGAGCTTGGGGGATAAAAATGGGCTGGTATGTGGATGAATTAGGTGGTTGTAGGGCTAGTTGGTATGGATAAGATGAAGCATTGTTCACAGCAGGATAGTATGAAGAGTAACCTTAGGGTGGATAGGGTTGATATCCCCTGAACTATCTGTTAAAGCCTGTAGCTTGAACTTCAGTCTCTTTTTTCTCAGATGCTTTCTTGGTTTCTCTTTATTTCATCTTGTCATTTTTTAATGGTATTCTCAATGATTTTGCCTGAGATCACCATGTCAACGAAATTCTTTGTGGCATTCCCTATCATCTTTTCATAATAGGGGAATTTCAAAGTCTTGACAAACAATACGGTGGTCTCTTTTTCAGTCAAAAGAGGTTGTACTTGAAAAGCCATATCCCTCCACCGTTGGGCATATTTTTTAAATAATTCAGTTGCTTTCTTCTCTATATTCTATAAAGAAAGATGATCAAGGGCCAAGTCTATTATATGGTGGTATTGACTAATGAAAGCATGAGCCATATCACTCCAAGAATGAAATGCGAGTCCTGTCTAACTGGACATACCATCTAGCAGCAGAGCCTATTAGGTTATCTTGAAAGATATGCATTAAGAGCTTTTCATTATTGGCATGGGTAGTCATTTTTTGATAGTACATAGTAATGAGTTTTTGGACACCTTGTACCATCGTATTTCTCGAACTCTGATACTTTAAACTTTGGATGGATAACCACATCCGGGACTAAAAAGAGTCTATCAGCATCGGTAGAACCATAAAAACCCACTCCTTCCACTACTCGTAGCCTTTCCTGTAACAAGTTTATCTTTTGTTTAGCTTTTAAGGCTTTTACAAGCTCCTTCTCTATGGGCCTCAATTTTTCTTTTTTTTTATTCTTTTAGATCATCTAAATTAGGGACTGATATTGGTTCTACTGCCTTTTCAGTAAAGATAAAATTTATATAACTTTGGTACTATCCTTGATTTGAATCTCATGGCATTTTAGGATATGTGTACCTTACAAGATAGGTGAACTGCTGTAATGGTGGACCTTGTGCAGATTGGACTTGATGTGGCTCGAAATCAAAAGGGAACAGTGGGTCATCCTCTTCTTATTGGCTAGCATTCTCCTTTATTGCCTTCCCCTTGTTTAGCTTGTTCAAAGCCTTTAATATCTTATTCAACTCTTGTTCTAACTTCTCCTAAGCTTTCTCTAATGTCTCGAGATGATTAGAATTTTCTTATTCAATTTGTCTGGCTCGAGCTCTTGTATTGTATTGGTGAGTGGGGTTGCTTGGTATAGCTATCCTTGAACCTGTAGTATCACAATTATGATTAAAAATGCTATGCTATGCTTTATGTATGATACGTTGATGCACGAATAAATGTATATTTTTATGGATGAAATCTAATATGAAATGAAATGCAAATGATTGTCTTAAAATATGATCATGAAAATAATACAGATGCATAAAATCAGACAAACAACATAGTTAGTTTCATAGATGAAATGAAAGTGATGCCGATGCATAATGTTACATATGATAATAAAAATGGTGCACAAAGTCAGACAATCAAAATGATTAGATAAACACCCTTTTGTGTCCTAGTTTCAGGGTATACCTATCATTGGTTAGAAAATGGCTCTATCTTAGGTTTAGGCATTTCTAAAGTTCACTATATGTGGTTCAAGATTAAAGTCTAAAGGTTTTCAAATTGCTCCTTACAGCATTGTCCATCACAGACTAGTAAGGCACCCTAATCCTCACCCATTATAGGCTACAAGCGAAAAAGGATTAATTTGAATGGGAGTATTTCGCTAGCCACTATGGAGGCATTAAACCTCACAAAAGTAATAGGTACTCTACTCCCTCTTAGAGGGACAGAGCTTTTGTATAGAGCTCATGTTATGCATATGCATATGAATGACATAATTAATAAAGTAAATAAACATGAATGAATAAAAAATCTATACAAAAGGTTCAATTTTATTAGGCTTTTGGATAACACAAATTTATTTGCTAGCCTGACTCTCAGACGTCCCCAGTGGAGTCGTCAAGCTATCATAACATCTAGATCTGGGGATCTATCGTTAGACATTGACTTGAGGAATCGCCACCAATCTTTTTTATCTAGGTGCGATTGGCCACCTAAGGAATCTATCCTTTTAGGGAACACCTAAGTTTAAGGGTCCCTAAAAGAATAGGTTCAGGTCTACTAACAGAACAGGATTCAGGAGTTCGGTTACGTGTGAGAAAAGTTATAGCACCCTCATAATGCTAATTGAAAGATGGTACCAGCTTAATTTTGTGTTATCCAATAAGCCTTAAAAATTTACCAAGTAATTAATTATTGGAAATTATTCTCAATTGACTCTAATACTTTTAGCAGAAAATTGAAAAAATCCCCTCACCTAAGAGTATGCAAGAAAATTACTGTTTCACTTGTAGAGGCTCCATTGTCAGATTATTTAACATTAAAGAAAATTCAAGAAAATAGAAAGAAAAAAAATTGATTGCTTTTGTACAGGAAAAATTGATACTTTCAACTTTTCCTCAAAAATTCACTTTTGAAAGCTTATTTTTAAGAAAAATTGATACTTTCAACTTTTTCTCAAAAATATTTTTGAAAACTTATTTTTAAAGAAAATTGATACTATCAACTTTTTCTCAAAAATCTATT
Organism: Durio zibethinus; assembly: GCF_047325235.1. Classification (NCBI taxonomy): domain Eukaryota; kingdom Viridiplantae; phylum Streptophyta; class Magnoliopsida; order Malvales; family Malvaceae; genus Durio; species Durio zibethinus. Next base: position 10,370,758 of record NC_143165.1, read on the forward strand.
TTTGAAAACTTTTATCTTCAAGGGTCATTTAAAAGATGCCCGACAAATCAAAATTTCCTGTGAAACAGTTTAAACTTGCTTGGTGTCCAACATGAGAACAAATGAATAGCTTCATGCACCACATTTGCTTACGAGATAGTGACGGATTTAGGTGCATCGATTCTTGGCCCTTTAAGATACTGATACATGTATAATGTTCCAACAGACTCACCAATCTCCTTCTCAGTAGCAAACCTAGTCACTTCAACCACTAGGCGAGTCGTAGCTTGGGCAATCTCCAGAAAGTAAAGCTACATCCCTAAATGGGCCGTCCCTAATCTCAAGCTTTTGTAATTGTGGGCAACTCTCAAGTACATATTTCACTCCCATGTCATTATATTCGGCAAAAGCAACTGACAATGTGCGTATCAATTGCCCGTATTTTTCAATATAATCAAAAGCTTTATCTATTAGTAAACTAGAAATAGCAAGGCGAGTAAGTTTCTTACAATTCATAACAATGGCTCCAAAACCATCATCCATAGGAGCTTTAGTCACAGCATCAGGCTTGTGACGTTTCATTATGCATAGCTGGGAAACAACAAGATCTGGACAGTTCTTGTGTCACGGGTCGAGACTCAAGCTCTGAACCCGCGCGGCTCCGGGACCTAGGCATCCACTCATCCGGCATCCCAGATCAGCCTTCTTGCCATAGTTCACACCCTTGTGAGGTATTGTCCGCTCTGACCCCCCCTGGCCTCACGGTTTTGTCCTACAAAAGGTGCCTCACAAGGCGGAGATGGTGTGAACCCTTTTATACCCCAGTGACCTTCTTATTATGTTCGATGTGGGATTCAGGACTCCCCCTTAGGTCCGTGATATTCTTCCGCACCCAACCTCGTGACGCCCTCGTCACGAAGGTCGGCCACCCTGCCTACCTCCCTCGAGGTGCTTGGCGTGGATCGAACGATTTAGGGCTAGCTTTGATACCACTTGTCACGGGTCGAGACTCAAGCTCCGAATTCGCGCGGCTCCGGGACCCGGGCATCCACTCATCCGGTGTCCCAAATCAGCCTTCCTGCCATGGTTCACACCCTTTGTGAGGTATTGTCCACTCTGGCCCCCCTAACCTCACGGTTTTGTCCTACAAAAGGCGCCTCACAAGGCGGAGATGGTATGAACCCTTTTATACCTCAGTGACCTTCCTATTATGTTCGATGTGGGATTCAGGACTCCCCCTTAGGTCCGTGACAAGTTGGTATCAGAGCCAGCCCTAAACCGTTCGATCCACGCCAAGCACTTCGAGAGAGGTAGGCAGGGTGGCCAGCCTTTGTGACGAGGGCGTCACAAGGTTGGGTGCAGGAGAATGTCACGAACCTAAGGAAGAGTCCCGAATCCCACATCGAACATAATAGGAAGGTCATTGGGGTATAAAAGGGTTCACACCACCTCCGCCTTGTGAGGCGTCTTTTGTAAGACAAAATCGTGAGGCCAGGGGGGCCAGAGCGGACAATACCTCACAAGGGTGTGAACCGTGGCAGGTATGCTGATCTGGGACGCCGGAAGGGTGAATGCCCGGGTCCCGGAGCCGCGCGGGTTCGGAGCTTAAGTCTCGACCCGTGACACTTGGACATTGCTATGACAGCAGCATTAATCATCCTGTGGCAGAAATACAAAATGGATTGCAATTTCTAACAATCCTCAGAAATAGCTTGGAGGTCCACTTCCAAAACGAGGTTATCACTATCCTCACTAGCATTAATAGGGAAAACCCGAAGCTCACGTAATTTCTTGCATGTTACAGCCACTGCTTGAAGTCCTCCATCACATATTGAATCAAGGATCCAGAAACCTGGAGCTTGTGGTAGTTCCCTATAATTGGCTTAAGCTGTTCTGCATTGATGTTGACATAGGCTTCCCTTTCAGGTGAAGAGCCCTCACCCTGATGAACCTGGCCATTGCTCGACCTGATGAAACCGCCTAACAATTCCCTATGAACAACTCGGATCGCGTCAATGACTCGACCTTGTACCACGACTTGCACACCAATGAGGCAGCGTTTCGGTCCCACCTCGACGTAACAAGTGGAGCGTATTTTCCAACATGTTCTCCAAAACTTAGTCTAGGTACGACGACTGGAACTTCGGATGACCCACCATCCAGGCTGCTGCTAGCTGGAGCTCTTCTTGAAGCAACTTGCCCATTTTTTAAAGCATCAAATATGGGGAAATCCCAATCACCAGACATTCTAGATCTCCAAGAAGGTCCCATTCCCTTCAAACCTGGAGCAATTCCATCAGATTGGACAAATCTTTCTCCAAATGGAATTCGCCCACTAAACTTGGAACTATAGTCAGAGAAGCCATTATACTTCCCTAAAGGTCTATTAGAGGATCCTTCAAACCCCGCCATAAAATTACCACCTCTCCTGCCTACCAGTCGTCGTGTTGCTGTTTTCTGTTGGTTGGTTTCGCCTTTTTTTTTTCAAAACTTTGATGATTCTGTGAATAATATATTCTTCCAAATAAACAAATGAATACTTACAGGTTGTACAGGTGATCTTCTACCTCCTCTTTCGAAGCAAAGCCTTCATTCTTCAATACATAAACAAAAACAAGACGACGAAATGAACAAAGATTAAGGCAAAATGAACCTCAGCTATCAACAATATTTGCCATGGACTGTCGCCGTGGCTCCGCTTTCACATACAGATTCACCATTTATTTTCAATACCCACCAAATACCAGACTTCCCCTTTCTCAAGCAAACATGTCCTTTTGGATTTGATCGATTTATATAAAAAATATTTGAAAGACTTTGCTTCTTTGGGTATTTGATTTATTCAGGAATTTGAAAGGCAAAAAAAACCACGAGACCCCCTCAAGAGCTTCCTTTTTGTAGAAGACGACTATGAAGGAAGAATAAAAGGATGGCATGGCAACAATGACTGTGATCTCTCTTTTCTTGTGGCTGTCCTTCTTGCTGTAAATTGCAATCATTTTATAAAACTATGTGATTGAGTTTTAGTGCAATTCTGATTATCACCCAAAGCTAAAAATCAGCACCAATCTTAATCTCATTCTTTCAACTTTTCTCTTTTTCTAAAAAAAAATTAATCCGATAATGGAAAAAGAAAAAGAAATTAAACAATAGATAGACCATAAAAAATAAAAATGATAAATACAAAAATAAAAAAATCTAAAATAAAAATAAATAAAAATCCCTACAATCGAGCTTAGATTAGTCTCGATTGACAAAGAACCTCGGACAAAATAAGGTTTCTGCATTATAATTTTTAAAGCGATTCTAAAAAGGATAGAACAAAAAGGAGTTTTATGATAATAAACGGGATTTTAAGAAATTATTTTAAATTTTAAAATTAAGGTAATTTTTTGTAAATAATAAAGGATAACATGTTAGTAATTGATACCATTTTTTAACGGGTACTATGGGATATTAATATTTCTTCATACGTAACTATACTTTTGAATCTAAATATGTTTTCGTATAAAAAAAATCTTTTTAATAAGTTTTCATTAAATTAAAATTTTTATTAAAAATATTATTTAGGTGATCAATCATACCTAATCAAAAAAGATTTGTGATGATTCCTTATTTTAATTTTAAAATTTTGTTTATGTGGTCAAGTTTCCGAATCCGCATGTTGTAACAATTTGATGACTCCATTGAGAATACTTTTTTGAAAGTCAAGCCAAAAATGAATTATGTGTTATCCTAAATTTTGATTTACTAGTTTAATTGATATTTAATAGTTATTTTCTTATTTTCATTTTTAAAAACAAAAAAAAAGAAAATTATGCCAAAACAAAAATAAATAAATAAATGAATAATGTTGGTTGCATTCACGTTTACTTATGTCATTCTTTATGTTAATTACGGCATTTTCTCTGTTGTCTAATAAATTGTGGGGCATTTAGGATATTGGTATATTGATAAATGCAGACTCACAATCAAATGCATTTTTTTTAACAGATCGCGTATAGTTTCGATTTTGTTCCCATAATTGAATAGTGTTTAAGTATGGAAGTTGAAGGTGGAATACTGTTCTGTACATTCTCATTCCCTCTTTGGCAAGAGTTTCTACAACATTTAGAAGAAAAAAAATCCTGAATGAAGTTGCTCAGTCAAGTATACGCTAACAGAAGCAGGATGGATGAATGTAACCATGGCTGACGAAGCAGATATTTGTAAATCTAGAGGGTGTGGAGAACATACCAAGGCAGTGTTGACTAGCATTCATCTGGACAGAGAAAGGAACTACGTATTTTGTGTATGTGACGCAACGAATTTTGAAAGAGAAATGAAACTTATTCAACATGAAACGAAGCATTGCTATGATCAACTTCAGTATTGCTTATCTCCTAATATGACTTTTGCGTTGATTTTGGCTAACTTATCTCTACTAAGATCATTTCTTTTTAATCTGAAAATTAGTTTGTTTCTCATTAATCAGTGAATGGATCCATATGTAACTATTTTGATTAGTAGTCAAGGCTGTTTAAAGCTCACACAACAGACAGAGTCTCGAAGGATACCCCAAAAATTTGCTTCCTCTTTTCAGATTACTTACTGTTTCTGCAGATAACAGATGTTGGTTTCTGTATATCATTGTTTGAGAAAACCATTTTCCCTATATTTTCCATTTTAAAATTCAAAATTTTCTGTAAAAAAGGCATCGATTGCAAGTTCTGGTGAAAGGATAACTACATATATGAACTAGGGAAGAAGTGATTTAGCTGAGAGCTTGCTAAAAAGACTATGGTTCTGTCCTAATTGAGCTTTCTGTAAAAAGGGTACCATAACTCTGTCTTAATTCTTTTGCAAATACAGAAATAGTGATTACATCTGAAGGCTCAGTTTTCTTTCTCCTTCTAGATATCAAGTTGATTTATCAGTGACTTGTTCGCCTGTTGTGAGCAGTTTCAGATAGCAATTGCTAAGAGTTCAGGTGCTCAGGGAAGTTTCAGAGTTTCTCCTTCAATTTTTGTTGATTTGTCAATGATATTCCATGTACTAACTCAGCATGTCTTTTAAATTTCTGATTCTCAGGCATGGCTGATATTGGTCTATCTACGACGTTGGATCCAAAATTTTATTTTTTGGGAGTGTCCACTTATAATATATATAAATGACGGATTTATCAATTTTGATGATTGAAAAGGTGGCCACAGAAAATTTTGGAGGTGTGCAAGAAAAGTTTCTGTCAAACTATCTTTTTCTCGAATACATGGACAGCCTACATCAATGCATGGATCCGCCTCCGCTTCTGGTGGCACCAGCAATTCCTGATCTTAGATATGTTTTTTGTTTTGCCAGTAATGTTACAGACCTTAGGAAAGAGACAGTGGCACAAAGGCTTTTGCAAGATGATGTCAATGAAGCCATCAGGCAAACTGAAGAAAATGAAGAGGATGTTGTCCAAAAATCAACAAATTGATGGTACAATGACAAATTTTAATATTAAATCAAAATGTAGTGACAAATTTGATCTTAATCCCAACTTTTTTGATTAATTTACTATTAGCAAGCCTCAAATGATATTCGGAGTATTTGATGCATAAGTACTAATTATAATTGTGTTTAGAAAAAAACTTTCTACCATTAGTTGGAACCTTTGTAATCAAGCTGTGAAGCATATAGGCAATACGTTAGACTTGTTCTTGTTTCTTTTCTTTGTCTATGACAGAAAAAATTAAAGGATAGGTGTGGCATGTGAGGGTTGGGAGAGTTTGGATTGTAATTGCAGGCTTCTGTTCACTACATGAAATCAAAATTCGAAGGTTCAATAAGTTGAAAAGCTTCTTTCCTGTTTGTGTTGCTTTACCATATATACTTAGAAAAAATATGGTAGATGGTAGAAAAAAATGGTTAGAGACTTGAGATGGGGAATTCTGCATTTGTGTGAAAAATTTATGTATAACTATTATTTATTAAAAAAATTGTTACCTTATAAAAAGAATGTAACATCTTCCTATAAGATTTTAATTCTGATAAATTACTGTAAGTAGTAGAGCTTCATGACAAATACAAAAGAATAATTGAAAAAAGAAAAAAAAATAAAGGATCAGTCAACGGATGATTTGTTGATAGCACAATAAATTTTTTATTTTAATAATTAAGGTTTAATTTTAAATTTTGATAATCTTAAAGGTATGTTTGAGCCTTTGTCCAGTTGTATTCCACTAAGGATTTGAATAAGAAAAATGGTAATAATCATAATAAAAGAGACACCAAAGAAATTAAAGAAAATAAAGAAGTTTTTGATGTAACTTTTCTCCATAGTTTCAGTTGGTCACTAAGATTTCAAGTATAAATTTTCAATATTTTTGGATAGTTGAAGCTTTTTTTTTTATTCGAAACAAGGTTGATTTTTATTTTTTTGAACTCAAAAAAGAAAATTTATCACTTGCATTAAGGAAATTTTTATAAATATTTTAATTCTATTATTTTTAGTATAAAAATTAACAAATTGAAATTATAATGATAAAATTAAATATTCTCCCATCTAAAAATAATTGTCTGTGATTGATTTTTTGGTTAAATTAACTCAATTTTTTATAATTATTTTTAATAAAATTATAAAATTAATTTTTGTTAAAAAATAAAATTTAACAAGTTTTGAATTTCAAAATTTTTAAAATATATTTTTTAAAGTTTAATTTAATGTAATATTTTAAAAAAATGGAAATGGAAATTAAATTAATTTGACAAAAATAATAAAATATAATTATTTTTGGACTGAAAGAGTATTATATTATAATATACTAACAAATTTGACTTTAATCTCAAAATTTTTCACTAATTTAATGTTAGCAAACCTCAAAAGGTATTTGAATATAGAAAGAATGATTTGATTAAGTATTTGATGCATATATGCTAATTGTGTTTAGAAAAAATTTTCTACTATTAGATAAAATTGGATTAATTGGACCTACATAACAAAGCTCACTCGAGCCCAAACTGTTTAATAAGATAAAATTAATTGAGATGTTCACATGGACTCAAATTAAGCATAAAAAACATGATCCATTTTAATTAATTTAAACAAAATTAAGTGTCTATAATATTATATCAACTTTCTTAATCTTTTCTAATCTATTCAAACATATATACTCATATGGACTCTCTCAATTTTCATTAGTACTGTTGACTTGATAAACTCTATAATTCTTTTTTATGGTTTTCTCTTAGGTCTAACCCTATTAGGACTCCTAATATTTATAAGACTTCTAACTTATCACCAAAAATAATTTTTCTTTCAAAATTTATCTTTTAAATCTTTTTGTCCATCAAACAGTAAACTTTAAAAATATTTTCAAACAAATCTATTTCAAAATCTTGAGAACTTTTAAAATTTAAATTAATATTTCGGATAAATATGTTCAGTGATTTGCCTTTCCATGTTTAGATTTCGTTTAGTTATTTCTTTCCTTATCACACAAAATAAAATGTATAGTAAAAGAGTAAATGGTTAAAGAGTTGAGATGGGGAATTCTGCATTTGTGAGAAAAATCAACATGGAACTATGAATTATCAAATAATTGTTACATTATAAATAGAATAGAAAATCTTACTATATGATTTTAACTCTGATAAATTACTGTAAGCAGTGGAGTTTCACGGCAAATATAAAAAAATAATTGAGAAAAGAAAGAAAAATAAAGGGATCAATTAATTCAAAAGTGCATCAAAGATGCCATATTCCACTAGCAAAAGCTATGAAGAATATTTAAAGCTGACAATCTTGATAATGATAAAACAGTTTTATTCAAAAGTTCATACGAGCCTAAAGAGAAAAAAAAAATTAAAGGTGTGAATTTAATTACCTTTGGAATCGTGGTTTAATAACAAACTAAAAATGTTTGGTCCTTTTGTCTTCTGCTTAAAAGGATTTTAACAAGACCCATTCCTCTTACCATTACACTATAGTTATTAAAATCAAATCGGATATTAAAATGTTCAAGGTTTCAAATGATCAAATTAATAGTTTAATCATCGAGTCAATAAGGTTAATTGTCAGTTCAATAAAAAATATTATAAGAAATATAAATATTTTAAAAATTCAAAATTCAAACTTTTAACTCAATTTATAGTTTAATAATTCAACTATAAAACTATAAATTTTAAGGGATATAAAAAAACTACAAATTTTCAAATATAAAATTTATAAAACAATTAATTACTAGTTAGAAATGAAATTACTTAACATTTTATTAAAATCATATTTTATATTTTAATAGTTAGAAATAATATTTATATTTTAGTAATATAATAAATAATTATAAATAATAATTATTTTTTTATTTTTATTAAAATAACAATATTATTTATTATTTATTAATATATAATAATTAATCTTTATGTAATAAAAAAGAAATATCTCTATATAAAATTAGTAAAAAGAAAATATTTATTATCATAATGGTTTTAAGGTTGCAATACGAATTTGAAAATAAAAGAGTGACCACCAATCTTTTTTTGGTTTGGTGTAATTGGTTACTTTGCAAAACTTACCTTTGTAATAAAATCTTAAAATTTATTAAAAAGATAATTTTTGGGTCTGCGAAAATAGTTTGGATTCGAGAGTTGATTACATGTGAGAAAAGATTAGCACCCATAAAGCCCGTAAAAATATGGTACTAATTAATTATGTGTTGTTTTTTAATTTTGACAAAAAGATCTTAATTTTGGTTTTTAAAAAATTAATTTTCTTAATGTTCTTTATTGTAAAAAAAACATATTTTTTTTCTTTTTAGTTGTTTGCTTGAAAAATAAATAATAACCTTGCATATTGAAAATCCTATTGTCAATGGTTCATATTTTATCTTCAATGTTTATATTTAATAAGCATATTGTAAAATATAATATCTATAATTTAAAATCAAATAATATTATCTGAAAATTCATTTCTTATACTAAAATGAGAAATCGTTATCGAAAATTATTCTGAATGCTCTAGTATGTTGACAGTATTTTAAATAAATTTTTTTACATAGATATTCTTAAAAAATCACCATTCAAATTTCTTTAGGATCTTATCCTCTAATATTTCATTTACTTTCATAATATAGTACACATGGATTAATTTATGATGTTATTGTATTGTATGAAAATTTGTTTTTAGAAATGAAAAGTAAACGAGAGTTTTCATATTGAAAATTATTCTAAATATTTCAATACTTTGATAATATTTTTTAAAAAAAATTCTCTCACTTAGACAATTCTCGGAAATCACTACTCGGACTTCTCAGAATCCCATTCTCAAAAAGCTCATGTTTAATTTCCAAGAATTATGTGCAAGCAATGCAAATGACAAAATTAATGCCCATATTTTATTTTCCCTCTTTAATTAATAATTCACCTTTTTTTGTTGATTTTTATCACTTTTTTTATTTGAAGAAAAGAAAATTTTTTATTGTATTGAAAATTGTAAATACTTTAATTCGTTAGTAGTATTTTAAAAAATCTTCTTACCTAAAGATTTTTTAGATCTCACTACTCAAACAACCTTAGAATCTCATCATCGGATTAAAAATTCATTTCCCTCATTTTTTTAAAAACTAATTTTATCATTATTTATTATTTATTATTTATTATTTTTCTTCAAATTTAAAATTACCAAAAGTCTAGAAATTATTTTAATTATTTTTTAAAAAGATAATATATATTTTTTGGAAATTTGAAATTAAAATGTGTAAATAAGAAAATAAATAACAAAATAATAATAAGCATAAAAAAATAAAAACAATGTAAAAATTACCTAAATCGATCAATCTGAAAGTGGTTTACTAGGTTTGATTTGATTCAGATGAATTGGTATCAATTTAAGAGAAAAATGGACAATTCACTGGCGGTCTAATTGTTTTGATCAGTCCAAAATCGATTCAGCTAGACCAATTTGAGACTGGCAACATTCTTGGCTTGGGTTAAACGCGTGGACCTAGGGTTGGGTCCAAACCAACGCGCAGGTTACTAATTTTCTCTCTCTGTTTTTTTTATAACTATAAAACCCTTTTTTTTTTTATTTCAATTCAACCATTCTTTTCAAAAAAAAAAAAAAAACCTCCAAATTCTTTGAAAAAACACCCAAATGCGTGGCCACCTTCAAGCCCATATTCCGACAATCGGCTATCTTGCCGTTGCTGCCCATCACTAGGGTATAGATCTATTTTTTTTTCATTCCCTTCTCTTTCTTTTCTTCCCTTTTCTTTTTTCCTAGTGGCACCCCTCCTTTTGAATGAAACTTGAGCCTCTTTGTAGCTGCTAGTCATCAATGCTGCCACCAGTGCACTATAGTTCTTCCCCTTTTAGAAGCCAACACTGCTTTTTTTTCCCTTGAATTTTTTTTTAAGAACTTTCTTTTTTTTTTGTTAAATAAGGTAGTTTGGCATTGAGGTTCTTCCCCTTGAAGAGGACTATGGTTGGGTCCAAACCAACGCGCAGGTTACTAATTTTCTCTCTCTGTTTTTTTTATAACTATAAAACCCCTTTTTTTTTTATTTCAATTCAACCATTCTTTTCAAAAAAAAAAAAAACCTCCAAATTCTTTGAAAAAACACCCAAATGCGTGGCCACCTTCAAGCCCATATTCCGACAATCGGCTATCTTGCCGTTGCTGCCCATCACTAGGGAATAGATCTATTTTTTTTTCATTCCCTTCTCTTTCTTTTCTTCCCTTTTCTTTTTTCCTAGTGGCACCCCTCCTTTTGAATGAAACTTGAGCCTCTTTGTAGCTGCTAGTCATCAATGCTGCCACCAGTGCACTATAGTTCTTCCCCTTTTAGAAGCCAACACTGCTTTTTTTTCCCTTGAATTTTTTTTTAAGAACTTTCTTTTTTTTTTGTTAAATAAGGTAGTTTGGCATTGAGGTTCTTCCCCTTGAAGAGGACTATGGTTTTTTTTTTTTTTTTATGGGTTTTATTTGACAGGTTTGGATGGGTTTTGTGTTTTTTTTTTATGGTTTTTAGGTAAGGGAACGGTGGCTGGTGATTTGGCCAATGGTGAGGATGCGACGGTTACTAGTATGGTGAAATTGGGTTGTTAACTGTTAGACGGTGGCTAAAGGGGGTGGTTTCAATTTTTTTTTTTTTTTTGTGTTTTTGGTTTAATGAATCGATCAAGGCTGGTGTTGGTGCATGCAAGTTCCTGGTGGGGCTAGTAATGGTGTTGGGGGTCCGTCGAGGCTGGTGATTGGTTCCATGTTGTTAATGTTTGGGAAGAAGGCTGGTAAGTGGGCTTTTGGTGAGCATGGGATTGGCGCGTGTAGGGGTCGATGAGTACAAGAGCTGGTGTGGGTTAGAGATCGGTGTGGGCAGTGATAGCACATGTAAAAAGTGAGTTGTGGTGTTGATAGGTTACTAAATAGTTTATTTCTTTAATGAAAGAAGCTTGGCTGAGGATGTTTTAGTGGACTTGTGGTGAATAGTGAAGGGTTGTAGGCTAGAGCTAGGTTGGGTACAGGCAAAGGTGGCTATAGTGCTCGGTGTTGTGTGTTTGGGAAGGGCTATCAGTGGAGCTTGGCTTTGGCTATAAGGTTAGCGATTGTAGGAGGGACGGGTTTCAACCTTTAGGTTATTGGGTTGTGGAATGAAGGGCTGATGCTTAGTGGGTGCTGTATTAAGTAGGGGAGGGCTATGGCTCGGTTTTGGAAGGGATGCGATTAAGGTTGAGTGAGGTGTTCCGAAGAACGGTGTTGGGATCTTACAAGCAAAGGTTGGGGTTCTGGTCGAGGGTGGTGAAAGGGTTTAAGGAACTTGGGTGTTTTTTATGATGACAAGAGCCTGGTGATAGAGTAGGGGGTAGGTTGGGTTTGGTATTAGTGTGTGCGGATACTGATTTAGGGCTGGTGATGATGCTAAAGGTCAGCCAAGACTGGTGTTGGGCATGGTATAAGGGTGATTAAGCCTGGGACTTGGTGATCAATGAGGAAGTTTGATGCTAGTGAAGAGTTTCTATGTGAATTTCCCCCCCAAAGGAATTTTTATGTTTTCCTCTTAGTCTTTTTAATCTGTATATCTCCATAATGGACAAAATTTGTAGGTTAGTCGGGCTAAAGCTCCTGATTGCAGGGTAGTGCTTGAGAATTTTGGCCTCATATGGCTTGAATTGCCAATCTAATTTTCGTTGTTTTCTGTTTTTTGACCTTTTAAATTTAATTTAAATTATTTTTTATAATTTTTCAATTAATTTGATAAATTGTAAATAATAATAATAATAAAATTAAAAATGACTAATCCTAAACAAACTCGAATCAATCCAATTCGATTTAATGCTTAAACCAATTCAAATAAGAACATGCAAATTAAGTGTAAAAATTGAATAAGTTTGAATTGATTATGACGAAATTGAGTGTCTACATTTATATTTATATGAAAATTAGTAAAAAAAAATTAAAATCACTTTTATATTTTTTATATGAATGTAGATTTTTTTATTAATTTTACATATGTACATTTTTTTATTAGTTATTTTTTATCATGATCAAATAATTAATCTTTTTTGCTAATATTTTATTTTTTTATTAATTTTATAATTATTTTTAATTATGGTATCAATTAATAAAATTTTTTGTTAAATTATCATTTTTTTAAAAAATTGCTTATTTTTACACATTTATAAGTTTTTTTACAATATCATTATTTACATATCTCAAAATATGTTAACATATCATTAATATAATGATACAATGGCTTTTATGGTAGAAAATATGAGATAAGGGGCTTATTTAAATGAAATAGTAGTATAGAGACTTAATTAGATTATTTTGAATATTTGAAAGGCTTTTTTCATATTTTACCTAAACATATTAGTTGGTATTGAACTAATATAGTTAAAAAAACTCACATAGTGTACTAGTTTATTATGTAAACTGTCAGTTCATAATGATTTAAAGTAATTTAATTATAAAACTGATTGAATTACAGAATTGGACTAATTCCAACACTGATTCACCAGTTCAATCGGTCAAACCGATGATTCGATCAATTTTGAAACTATGCATTACAATTCTTGGAGAGCATCTTTATTTTTTTTCTTCTTTTTTATTTTTTAGAGAGAATACTTAGTTGGAATATTTTTCTTTTCCTTGAGATCATGATGAATTTAATTATTTATATTTTTCATTTATCTTAGACTTGGTGATTCATGTATTTGTATTGTATTAAATATTAAAATTAATATATTTATGTTATATTTTATACGAAAATTATGTCATAATTTATATTGACATGAAAATATAAAATATATTTTTTTGTTTTGTTAAAGCTATACTTAATTTTTGGACGTGAAAGAATAATTTGATTCTTAATAGATTTACGGGAGAAGGTCACCGAAAAATAAATTAGAAAATAATGCAAAAAAAATAATTGAGAAAAGAAAGAAGAAAAAAAAAAGGCTCAACAATTCAAAAGTGCATCGATGATGCCATGTCCCACTAATGAAAGCCGTGAATTACAAGCCACTAGTAAAAAAAAATATAAATGGTTTGACTTAGAGTCATTGCCCCCAACTCCAAGAAAAAGCCAAGAGGTTGGGCCCTTATCTAGTTGTCTTCCATGAAGGATAGGAAAAAGGAAAATGATAATAATTAGAATCCAGAGAAATTAAGAAAGTCTTTGATGCAACATTTCTCAGTAGTTTCGATTGGTCATAAGATTTTAAGCAGAATTTTCCGGTATATGTGGATACTTGAAGCTTTTTGTCATGTGAAGCAAAGTTGATTTTACGTCAATTTTTTTTAATTCAAAAAGTATTGATTGAAATAAAAGCTTCATCTTGGATCTTGAAAGTTCATATTTTTTAGGTATATTTATTGCAATGTATAAGTACATAAAATTGATTATTAAGTATAAAATTATGAAATTATTATCATTTTTAATTAAGTATGATTAATCACTTAATCAAATCTATCTTATTTTATAAAGATTTTAGGTTTAATTTTATATTCTTTAAAAGAATAGATTTTGTTCTATAAAATTAAATTAGATTCAAAAGTACGATTATGTATAAAAAAAATTATAGTACTTCTATAATATGCATCCAAAAAATAGCATTAATTAATTTTATGCTATCTATTAAATCTTAAAAATATAAAAAAAAATCTTAAAATAATTTTTATATTGGAAATTATTCTTAAATTCTTCTAATATTTTAGCAAAAATTCAAGAATATTTTTTTACCTAAAAAATATTCAAGAAAACTATTATCTCTCTTGAAAAGATTTCATCGTCAGATTCAAAACTTTTAAAAATTTTCAAATTTAATTGGAATATTTAATATCAGAAAGTATTTTTAAATTACTCTAATATTTTGACAAAAAATTTAACCTATCTTATATCATAACGTTCAATTTCAAGAATCTACTCATTAGATACAAAAATATGGAGTCACAGCTAATATTTTTATTTAAGTGTAATTGATCACTTATATGAATCTATTCTTTTTAAAATTATCCTAAGTTTGACTAAAGGTTCTTAAAAAAAATAATTTTTGGTCTACAATAATAAAATAAGTTCAGGAGTCATATTACATGTAGAGAAATTTTTAGCACTCTCACAATGCTTAAAATTAGTACCAAATTAATCTTATCTTATCTCATCTAAATCTTAATTGAAAAGGTTTATATTCCTACATTTTGTTAATTTCTATATTTAATTATTGGAAAAAAATCGTTAGGCTTTCACCAAAAAAAATTCCTTACCTCAAAAATATTCAAGATAAACTCATTATTTGTTTGAAAAAACTCTGTTGTCAAATTTATTAAGTACCTTATAACAAAAAAACCAATTTACTTACATCTTTTTTATTTGTTTACAAAATATTAGTTACAAATAATGATAAAAACATATTTACAAGCTTCTAATCATAAAAAAATATATTTACACTTTTCTAAAAAAATACATTTCAATTTTTATTTTCATCAATTAAATTAATAATCAAGAGGTAAAAAATAAAACTGAAATAAAAAAAACAAATAATGAATAAATATAGAAATATAGAAATAGATAAATAAGTAAAAAATAGTAAAACAAAATAATTTCATAAAAGAATTATTATCAAAAATATTATCCTAAGTTACATTAGACAACAAATAAATATAACATCATAATAAATAAAAATAAAAGGAAATACACTTAACTAATGCTCTTAGACCAACCCGAAATAAAGCCTACTACCAAAAAAATTTTGCTTGACTCTATTTACTCTATTATTACGTGTATGGCTCTCCTTTTTTTTTTACTTAGTGATTCTTCTTAATTGTTGTTAATTGTTTAATTGCTTGTTGCCTTACTTAATTGCCAATTATTCTTGTAATCTCCCCTTTTAATTGCTTATTGATTTTCCTTCTCCTTCTTTCCAAGAACTTCTTTCTTAAAACTCAAAGCTTTTTTATTTCTTGATAATTTTGATTGTGTTACTTTTTGATCTTCTTAAACTTGGAATTGAGTTCTTTTTATAAGGATTAAATCTCTTTTCAATTTGGAAATCTTTAATGCCAACTGAATATATCATGATTTTGCCAAAATTTATTTTCCTTATTTGTAGAAATTTGATTCTCAAGAATTATCAAAATCAAACTCAATACTTAAATTTCAAATCTAAATAAAAATCACAATCTTTAAAAAAAAATCAAAATTTATATTCATTTTTTTACCAAATAAAACAAAAAAAAAACACTTTGGGCTTTTAAATTTAAGCTTAAAAAATTACTTTTAAAAGCCAATATCAACATGTAATCGAGACCCCATAATACAAAAAAGACCTAATAATTATAATTATCATACATAAATATAGCATATGATTTGAATAATCGTAAAACTAACAGTGGTAGTACTTCTACTTGCTGTGATTAGAAATGAATCCAATTAGTTGTTAGCAATGTCCTGCTTAAGAGTGTAAATGATATATTAGTACTCACAAATTATTCGAATTTGAGCCGAATAAAACTCAATTCGATTCGAATAAAACTTAAATTTGGCTCGAATATTATCAAGTTGAGCACGAGTTTGAGTAGCTCAACTCATCGATTGAGCCAAATTCAAACATTCTTATACCTGGCTCGAGTAGCTAGCAAGCCTAATCGAGCTTTTATATTTAAATATATTTTTATTATTTTAATTAATAAAATATCTTGAACGTAAGCTCGAGCATGAATAATCAAGCTTATTTTTATATATTAATCAAGTCTAATCGAGCGAGCTCTAGTAATTCGATTTTTATCTTGAGTCGAGCTCGAGTTAGAAAAATAAAACTCAATCGAGTTCAAGCAGAATTTTGAGCCTCGAATTTCAAATCGAGCTCGAGCTTAAGCTTAATACTGTATTGGCTCGAATTCGATCAATTACACCCATAGTTCTGCTGAAACTAAGGATAATTACAATTCAAAGAATATTTTATTTGATTTTTTAAATAATATATAAAATTATAAATTTTTAAAATCGATCCAATTTAGAACCAAATGTTCATATGATTTGGTCTAAATTAAATTTTATCAGTTTGGTTTGGTTCAATAGTTTTTTAAATTTAATTTTTTTTCTTATGTATTATTTTAATATAAATTTAAATAAATTTAAATAAATTTGGATATAAAATAATTATTTTTATTTTATAAAAATTTAAAAATATATAAAACTTAAAATATATATAATTCGATTCGGTTTAATTTTTTTTTATTTTTCATTTATCGATTTGAAATTTAATCCAAAACTAATATATACATTTCATATTCAAACTTAATCTTGATGACACCTCAAAATGACTGAAATTATTAAAATACCTTTTAAGAGTCTTTTCATAATTTAATATTTGAACTTAATCTTGATGACACCTAAAAATAAGTGAAATTATTAAAATACCCTTTAAGAGTATTTTTGTAATTTGACATTTTTAATGTCCTTTTTTTACAAAAAGCTCAAGATCATGTTTAAGTATTATTTAATAAATTTTGATGCATTTAAAATCTTGATTGCACCTTAAAAAGAGAGAAATTATAAAAATATCCTTCAAAAATATTTTTGTAATTTAATTTTTTTGAAATCAAATTTTTCATAAAAAAATTTTAGATCATGATTAAGTATTCACACGTGATTAATTAACTAATAGAATATAAATGTATAAACTGTTGAATCAAATATAAATTTTTATTCATTTCTGATAAAATTAAACGATAGCAGCTCATGGAAAGACATAAAACACTGACGCACTCGTCAGCCAATAAGCAAAGTCAAGCACCACAAATAATTTTACTGACCCCATTCTTGCAGACATCAATATGTAAAGCGCAACTCCAAAGTCAAACCATTAACACCAAATTAAAAAAAAAAAAAAAGAACAGATTTAACTAGGCAGACAACCGATAGATGATGTTATCCAAGTTGTAGCATCTTACATGATTGTACAAGCTGACGATTCTTGTTCACTCAAGTCATAACGACAACAGCTTTGAGAACTGCTGCTGCATCTTCCACAATAACATGATCCACCACAACTGCTATAGGAAAAGTTACCGCATCCTCTGCAAGAAAAGCTGCCGCACCCTTCACAACACCGGCTGTAATACCCACTAGAAGACCAGCCATTGCATCTACTACAAGAAGAGCTGCAACTATTACACCCACTACAAGACTTGTTATTACATCCCTTACAAACGTTGCTACTACAATTACTATAATACCAACTGATCCACCCATGACCTGAGCAACTTTTGCAACCACTACCACCACACCCATTACAGCACATTCTTTTTCCACAATTCTCAGTGCATGCAACTGGGAATGAAATACATTTACTCTTGTCGCATTGACCTTCACGATGCCACATATGGCATTTCGTACAAAATATCGCTATTATTTTAATTTTGTCATCTTTCTTTTCAGGCTCTTTATTTTCTGTTGTTTCAGTCGAACTAGCAGGCTTGGCAGGCTTTTTAATCTCGATATGACCTAAGCAGCTTTTGCACCCACCACCACCACACCCATTACAGCAAATTATTTTCCCACAATTCTCAGTGCATGCAAGTGGGAATGAAATACATTTACTCTTGTCGCATTGGCCTTCATGATGCCACATATGGCATTCTTTACAAAATATCCCTACTATGTTAATATTTATGTTATCCGGTGGCGGTGGGGGTGGCGGTGGGGGTGGCGGTGGCGGTGGCGGTGGCGGTGGCGGTTGCCGTGGCTGTTTAATCTCAATGCTTTTTATGCAACAACCAGCCTTGCACCATATCTTGCTCTTCATAGACTCGGGATTGTCGGATACCACAGTTATCGTCACCGTATTTTCCTTCTCGTCGTATTTCTGGTCTCTTATTTCTGTTCAATACCATTACATCACACACAAGCTTAATTGGTCTTTAATTATGTTTAATCTCCCAACACTTTTTTGTTCATGCATATACACAAGCATAGTGAGAAAAGGAGAGATTGATGATCAGATCACTTGCCTGGAAATTTACAGAGTACTTTCTTGACTTTCTTATAACAGCGGTAGCACTGAAGGTCTACTTTCAACACCATTGTTGTGGCCTATAACAATGCTCTTACTTGTCAATGAATATGATAGCTCAAAAAAACGTAGTGATATGTTATATCAAACTATACAGTAAATTAAAAGAGAATTAATACAATGTCATCCCATACAGAATAATTAGAAAAAGTATATGGTATTTCGTGGTAGTTTCTGCACCAATATATAATATGTACAATTGATAGGTGGGTCCAAAAAGTGCATCTAAAATGTTATCCACCGCTATTAAGGTGTGAGAAGCAATTCACACACATAATAATCTTTTGCAGCCGTAAATAATAGCACAATGAAAAATAGTTGCAAAAACGGACCACTATAGCCATTATCAAGTCCTATTAAAAGCTACAGAAAGAAAAAAACCAACCTTAAACTACAACAATCAATCAACAATAATTTTATGTTTCAATTTATAAATAAAAGAAAGAATTAATATAATAAAATAATAAGATATTCACTTAAAAGTACCTTTTCTTGTAGCATGGGTTTTTTCTCTTCCGCCATTTTGATAGAGATGAGACGAGATTTGAGGATAAAATAAAGCAAAGGGTATAGGTCTACATGGAGTGGTTTGTTGTGCTAGGTTTTGGGCAAGTCTATCATGAGAAGGGGAATTTATAGGGATGAAGAGAAGTTGGATGGGGAAGAATGGGGATTGAAGTAGGTAGAGAATAAACAAAGGTAACCCGGTCAAGTGAGGGTCTTTAAAAATAATAAAATTAGTTTTTATTTTATTTTATTGTTTAGATAAAAAGTTGAGAGGGACAGTTTGGTGGGAAATAAGAATTTAAAAAAATTTTTATTTAGATTGAAATTGATAGAGAATGAAAGATAATAAATAGTAAATTTATTTTTTAAGTGTTTTATATGTATAAGTATTATTTAAAAATAATTAATTTTAAATTAAAGTTTTTTATAATTAATTTTATTTTTAATTGTATTTTTTTGTTTAAATAAAAAAGTTGCTAAGTATTAATTTAATTTGTTAATTGATAAAATAATTTTCATCTATTATATTTTTCAATTAATTTCACATACGATATTATATTTTAATTCTATATAGTTATATTAGTCATGTTTGTAAAATTCATGAATATCTTATTGAATAACTTTTAAATGAGAATACTGACTATTAAGCTATGATTCTAAAAAATGTTAATAATTGATTTTATCATATAAAAATATAATTAAAATGTCTTAAAAATTTTTAAATAATATAAAATAATATAATGTATCAAATATATATTTTAAATAATATAAAATAATAGTATTTCTTTTATTTATGATGAGTTACGCAAAAATTAAAAAAAAAATTACGATCATGATAAGCATAAACCATTATCTTATTAGTTATATCCATAACCACAACAAATTTTATAGGACCAAACAATAATCACAATTTAAATTTCTATATATGAAAATCATCTATATATATAAATAAATAAATAAAATGTGGAACCTTAAATATTGAATCTCGTACATCCAATTATTGGTTTTGCATATGCTGGATTGAGAGGCACTTCTGACCTACCCATGAACTTGATCAAAATAAAATTTCTTATCACTACCTAACAGGCTCAAGTTTAATTGGACCCAGATTCCATGCAAACCACCAAACCCAACGTTGTTTTATAGTATGAAAAAGGACTTACGCACCACGGCCATCACTTAAAGACCACGTGATAAATCTTGTTGGAAGGAGCATCTCCATGAAAAAGGACAAAAGGTTTTGGCCCTCTTTTGTATTATATTTTTCTTTTAGGTTTTATTGATTTCAGCTATTTGAATACATTTTTACTGTACAGTAACTTTTTTTTATTAATAGATCAATCTGTTTAATAATTTTACAAGAATTTTAATTTAGAGGATTCATAGTACTATAGTAACTATTAAAAGTACTAACTTATGTCATTATAAATCATGATATAAAATTAAGAATTAACTCTAGACAAAACCTGAGACAAAAAGGAATAATAAAAAAAAAGAAAGTTTAAAAATTTATAATTTATATTTCACAAGAGAAGTTTTGAACTCCTCGATGCCGTTTAGGATTTTTAGAATATTTTTTTAATTTTTGAAGTTTTTTTTTTTGGAAAATTTTTAGAAAATTTTCAGAATCCAATAAATTTTTCAGTAATATTTAAGTTTTTTGACTACTTTTCTAGCGAAATACCCAGTTTCCTATGAAAAAACCTAGAAATTAGTAAGAATCCTGTCGGTGTTCTTCGCACGTAAAGAGAGAGGGAGAGAAAACTGAGGGGAAGAGAGAGGAAGGGGAGAAGCGTCTGGCAAAAAAAAAAAGGATTTTTGGCCTTTTATACTTGTTCAAGACGACATCGTTTTGGTGTTAAATCAGTCCAGAAGATCCACGTGTTTTTGTTAGGTTCGACTCGACCCGAGCGTTGACCCGTGTCTGACCCGATTGCCAACCAACCCTTGGAGCCGAGCCGCTTCCCGTCGAGCCGTGTTTTCAAGCCATTCACCTTTCTAGAGTCGAGCCGAATCTCAGCCTTTGAGCCGAGCCGCCTAAGGTTTTTTTTTTCTATTTATTTATTTATTATTATTATTATTATTATTATTATTTTAAATTAGAATTATTTGGTATATCTTTATTTTATTTTTATTTCTTATTTTTTAGGATTTTCTTAAAATAAAATTTTTTAAAATATATATATATATTTTAAGGAAAAGTTAAAAGTATCAATTTTTCTGAAAATAAAAAAAAATTTTTTAAAAAATATTTTTTAGGGAAAGTTGAAAGTATCAATTTTCTTTGAAAATAAAAAAAATTTTTAAAAAATATATTTTTAAGAAAAAATTGAAAGTATCAATTTTTTCTTGAAGTTAAAATTAAAAAAAAAAACCCATTTTGTGGAAAAGTTGGAAGTATCAATTTTCTTTAAAAATTTTATAAAAAAAAACCGTTTTAAGGAAAAGTTAAAAGTATCAATTTTTTTTGTACAAAAGCAATAATTTTTTTTTTTTTTGGGAAAGAGAAGGATTTATATCTAAAATTGAGGTTTTTATTTTTTTTCTTTTCTTGAGAAATATAAATGTTAAATAATCCAACGATGGAACCTCTGTAAGTGAAACAGTGGTTTTCTTGCATACTCTTGAGGTGAGAAAATTTTTTCAATTTTTTGTTAAAAGTATTAAAGTCAATTGAGAATAATTTTCAATAATTAATTACTTGGTAAATTTTTAAAGCTTATTGAATAACACAAAATTAAGCTAGTATCATCTTTCGATGGGCGTTGTGAAGGTATTATAACCTTTCTCACACATAACCGTACTCTCGAACCCTATTTTGATTAGTAGACCTGAATCTATTTTTTTAGGGACCCTTAAGCTTAGATGTTCTTTAAAAGAATAGATTTTTTAGGTGATCAATCGCACCTAGACAAAAAAGATTAGTGACGATTTCTTAAGTCAATGTCTTACGATAGATCCCCAGATCTATATGTTATGACATAAATAATTAAGAAAAGATTAAGTATAATAAGATATTATTTTAACATAAATAACAAAGAATAAATATAAAAATTTAAATTAATTATTGTTCTTGTAAATATTAATGCCATCACTAAAAAATATTTTAAAGACTAAAAGAATGAAAGACAACGTTGAAAATTAATATTTGAAAATAAATAATCTTCAAAAAAATTTATTAACACAAACATGTGAGAGAAATAATAAAATGCATATCATTTGTAGTAAAATGAGTTAAAATTATTGTAACATTTTAATAAAGAATTATGAAAATTTTAAGTATAATCACAGTAAAAGAGAATCCAAAGAAATTAAATAAAAAAGAATCGAAAAAAAATTGCGTGATAGTCTACTCTTAAGTTATTTCGAAAGGAATTTAAAAATTAATGCTACACTGTTTAATATTTAAAATTGAGGATGGCATTTCGTTAAAGCTAAAGATCAAATCAACGTGGAAATGTGGATTTCAGGATAAGGGAATATATCGTGGGAGAGTGTCGGTGGAAGTTGACGTAGACCAAAAGACATGCCCCCTGCTGCCTTCGTAATTGGTTGCTGTCTCTCACACGTCTCTTTATGGATGTAAATGATTAGGATACGAGGTGGATAAATTTGTTTTTTATTTTTAAAAAATTTTTATATTATATTAATATTTATATATATTTAATGAATATTTTAAATTTATTTTATTTTTTTAAATATTTAATAGGTATAAGTAATTTTTATATTTATATTATTTAATAAAAAATTTATTTACTAAATATATAAATATATACATAAAATATAAGTACGAAGCAAAGATTATATTACTCGTTTTCACATTCTTGCTTAATAAAAATTTAAAAATTATATCTATTCATATTCATATAGTATAATATTTATCATTATCTTTATTAAGGTAAAAAAATTAAATTCTTTATTAAATATAGATAAAATTAATATTCCTATATCTCTTAAAAGCGTCGTGCATTGAACCACTGTTTACACCGTGAATGACAAGGAAAACACCTTTCTTTTTATTTTTTATTTTTCTTTCTTTTTCTCTTCAATTCCCGCCGTGAAATTTCAGAAACAGTGAAAAAAAAATTACACCTACAAAGAAACAAACAAAACTTTAACCAAACACTTAGGGACTGTTAAAGCGCACGTGACCTGCATGTGCGGTCAATTTGTTGCTAAATTCGTATAATCATTCATACCTCTAGTATAATTTCGATAGTTGTTTCTGCATTTTCATTTTTTTCAGTCTGACCCCAAAATTGCAATTTGGAGAATTTGTTTCCTCTGTTAAAAAACTGTTCCAACAAAAAGTGGTAGAAAAAAATTGTTGTTCTTGGTTTATGCATATTTGAGAGTAGTGTTGTCTCACAAGTATACAATTCTCACTCTCTAAAATAAAAAGAAAAATTAAAAAAATTAAATTCTTTGAATAAAATATTAATATTTAATTTTACACTCAATTTATAATTATTTGTAACATGAAAATTTAGCTAATAAGCAAGGTCTATCATATTCCCTCTGGTGAAAAAAAAATTCAATTTATTATTTGCGATCAACAATAATTTTTTGAAGAAAAAGATGGAAAAATGCTGAAGTAATGTATTTAAAAGTTTTCAATCTATATCAACATGACAAGTGAACACTTTTAGAAAAGGCTAGCTAGTTCACTCGATAACTTTGTAGTTTCCATTTAAGTTTGTTAAAGTAAAATGGTCTGGTAATGAATTAAGATGCTTTTGGAGGACCTTCTTTCATTGTTTTTCTTTTTTTAATTGTTCCACGAGTTAATTCTCATCGGCCAACGTTTCACACTTCTTCCATCACCATCAATATTTATTATGTATACATAACTCGTTATCTCCATTATATATAATACGTTTTTAACATAAATGAAACAAATTATAAGTACATAATACAATTTGAGGGGATTCAATTGAAGAATACATGTACATAGATTGAGAATGTAATCCCTTAAAAACCAACAAAATAAAGTAGGTGAGAAAATTACTGCTGAAAAATAATTGGAAAAAAACAAAAATAAAGGGATCAATAGTTCAAAAGTGGATGTGATATCCCACCAGCAAAAGCTGTGATGAACAAGCTGGCAATCTTGATAACAATCAGATTTCTTGGAAAGAAAAAAAAAACATGTGAACTAAAATGTATTTCGCCCAAGACATCAGGAAAAGATGTTACTTTGGACCCTTGTCAATTTGTCTTCAACTAAAGGTTTGAATAATAATAATAATAATAATAATAATAATAAAAGACTTTAAAGAAATTAAAGAAGTCTTTAATGCAACTTTCCCAGGTAGTTTCAGTTAGTTACAAAGATTTAAGTAGAACTTTTCTATATTTGTGAATTGTTGATTTTTTTTTTTTTGTTTCATTTGAAGCAAAGTTGACTTGTATTTCATCGGTTTTCTTTAAACACGAAAGAAAATTGAAATTAACAGAAATTTATCACTTACATTAATAAAATATTTTTATTTTATTATTTTTATTTAAAAATCAATAAATTAAAATACAATGACAATAATTTAATATTAAATCGTAATATAATGACAAATTAAAGAAGTTATGCCTCCCAATAAAAGGAAAAGATGTTTAGGCCCTTTACAAACTGTCTTCCGCTAAGGATTAGAATAAGAAAAATAGTAATTATAATAATAATAAAAAAGACTCCAAAGAAATTAAAGAAGTCATTTATGAAACTTCCTCTGTAGTTTCAATTGGCCACAGAAATCTTTGATGGTTCAATTTTTTTTAATTCAATTGAAGTAAAGTTGTTTGATCCTGAAACTTCATATTTCCTTGTTATATTGATCTTTTTTCTTTTGTGTTGCTGCCTTACCTTACTCTTACAACTTTCTCCTCAAACAGTTTCCATTGAAGCAATCAAGCATCGTCTTCTAGCTATCATTATCTCCACATCTTCCAGCTAGCAAAACTACCAAATCCTTTGTTTGATTTCTACCTTACTGCTCTTCTTTTTATAACTTATGAAAAAAATTTTGGTGCTCTTTTAATTTCCTTGATTTTCTACTTTACTTCTATAACTAAAAAAAGCGTTTTTCTTTTTGCTTTTATTGATTTCTAATTTTCTATTCTTTTAACAGGGAAATAGAAAAAAAAAAAACTGGTTCTTGATTTTTCCTTTACAGAGCCATACAGCTTTTGAAGATCCATCTCAACTGAGGTATGCTTCAATAAACCATTAATATATAAATTTTATTCTCCATAATTTTTGCTATGCTCAACTTCATTACTCGTTTGCCCCGATTAGTCTTCGATTTTTCACTCTTATTTGTTTACGGATTTACTTAAAATAAATAATAATAATAATAATAATAATAATATGTCCGCCTGATAAATTGGAAACGAAAATAAAAAAATAACGGAGTCGCCATTAATCTTTTTTAGCTAAGTGCGATTGGCCACCTATTAAAACATATCCTTTTAATGAAATCTTAAAATTAATTAAAATTCATTACGAGGATAATTTTAGGATCTACGTAACAATCTGAGTTCGAAAATCGATTACGTATGGGGAAGGATTAGCACCCCACGATGCCCGTTTAAAACGGTACCAATTAACTATGTGTTATCCTTTGATTTCGATAAAAAATAGTCTCATTTTCTGTATTTGAAAAATAATTTTTTTGATTTTTTTATTGAAAATTATTTTTTTTATTGTTCAAATTTTATTCGAGAAAAATAAATTAGAACCATTTTATTCAAATAACTCTTAAAATGTTTTAGTATGTTGGTAACATTAAAAGAACTATTTCTCACCTAAAGATTTCTTAGGCATCGCTTCTTGGAATACCTGAGAATCTCACATTTGGAGGCTCAAATTTACTTTTTGTAAAAAAAAATTAAATCATGCATGCAATGCAGAATGTTATCATGTTGATGTATACATTTTATTCCTTTTTTTAGAAAATTTTTTTATTGTTTTATTAATTTTTTTATTTTTAAATTGAAATTTTGAAGAGAAAAAAGAATTTTATTATATTGAAGATTTTCTATAAATATTCTAATACACTGGTAATATTTAAAAAAAGCTTCTCACCTAAGGATTTCATAAAGCATCACTACTCGAAATACTTTTAGAATCCCATCATTGGATAAAATTTCTTTTCTCATTTTTATTACTTATTCTTAATTTATTAATTAATTTTTATTTATTATTAACAAAAAGAAAAATTTTATTGTATTGAAAAATTTTTATAAATACTCTAATACACTGGTAGTATTTAAAAAAATCTTCTCCCCTAGGGATTTCATAGGCATCACTACTTGGAGTACCTTTGAATCCCATCATTGGATAAAATTTTTTCTTTTCTTATTTTTTTATCAATTTTATATTATTTTTTTAATTAATATTTTTTTACCAATTATTTTATAAGGTTTATTCAAAATTATCAAAAAAAATTTATTATATTTTATTACTTATTTTTATTAATTATATTATAAAACAATAAAAATTTATTTTGGTAAATTTTAACATTCTAACATGCATAAATATTAAGAATAATAATTAAAATAACAAAAATAATATATAAACAAATATTAAAATAAAATGAAAATAAAAATTTTTTTTTACCTGAACCGAACTGATCAATGGTTCGGTCTATGCGTGGTTTAGACCAGCGATTCAGTCAGGCATCAGTGGCTCGATCTGGGTTATGTTTAGTGGTTCGAGGCGGTTCGATTCGGTCTGGTTCGGATCAAATGGATCGATCAGAGGCTGAAGGAGAAACGGGTCACTGAGTCGAGTGCGTGGACCCCGGGTTGGGTCATGGGTTGACGTACGGATCCTCAAGATTCAAAATGGCGTCGTTTTGGGCATTATTGAAACGACATCATTTTGGGTTTAGTCTTCTATATAAAAGTCAAAATTTTTTTTTCATTCATTTCTCCCCTTTAAAAAAAAACCTTATTTTTTTTACTCAGCCTAAACACAGATGTCGACCAACCTGCGCCTCCGTCATCATCGTCGCCATTTATTGGTCATCGATTGCCATCGTCGGTGGTCGAAAAATCTTAGAAAAGAGTAAAATGTTCCTTTCAACCCCCTAAACCTAGATCCAACCTCCGTTTCACCTAAAGTGTCTCAAACAGTGTAGATCTGGTCTGGAAGTTTTCGGCCAAAAAAATTTTTTTTGTGTCATTTTTTTTTATGATGCTAATGCTAGGTTCCCCGTTTCAAGGGACTGTGTTTCTGGATTTTTTTGCTTTTTTATTTTTTTTTTATTTTTTTTGAAAAAATACTTTTTTTTTTTACAATTTTCTTATCAGTTTTTTTTTTGGGATTCAAATCCCAGATTTTTTAGGATTCGAATCCCATGTTTCAACCTAAAATCCACGCTGCCAATTTAGGCAGCGTGTCGAGCGGCTACCGGTGGTGGCGACCGCTGACATTTTAGACTTTGGTGATGGTGCATTTAATGCATTGACACCTTAGTCAACTTGAATCGGATAAGGAAAAAAAAGAAGGAAAAAGAAAGAAAAAAAGAAAGAAAGAAAAAGAAAAAAAATAATAATTAAAAAAATGGTGTTCACAGTTGCCTCTCTTTGCCTATTTCTGAGAATTAGGAATAAGGCAAAGACAAACAAACAACCATTTTGTTTTGAAAGAAAAAAAACATTAAGCACAAATTTTTTTTTAAGGCTCTAGAAGTTAAGCAACATTTTTAAAAATTCAAAAGACTCCTCTAAGCAGAGGCTCAATAACTTTAAAATTCAATCTTGAAAAAGCTCATCTCAATAGATTCTCAACAACTTTTAAATTCTCATCTTGGAAAAGCACCTTTCAGTAAAGGCTCAACAACTTTTAAAATTCTCATTTTGGAAAAGGTCCTCTCAACAGAGGCTCAACAACTTTAAAAATCTCATCTTGGAAAAGCTTCTCTCAACAGAGGCTCAACAACTTTAAAATTCTCATTTGTTTTTGAAATTGAGTTCTCATCTTTGAACAAGTAAATTTCTCTTCTTTGAAATCTTTCGTTTGATTATTATTTTCATCCGAATATCAAAATCTTGTTTTTCATTAAAAAAAGATGAAAAGTCTTTGTCTTTATTATAACTGCTCATGGATGCATGTACTGAGTCTCTGAATGCAATGCATGTAATGCAATCAAAATTATCCATTATAGTAAAAAGGTTCTCAAAATCTCTCACTTTTTGCTTGCCTTTTCATCATTTTAAGTTCAGGACCAACAAAATGCAATCACACATTTCTCTCATTCATTCGTATAGTGAACAAAAACATCAAATGAGGATAAAGGAATGGATAAGCATTATTTTCAAGGGAAAGATAACATATTTCATTAGACTGATAATAAGTGCATAACAAAGTGTTTAAGTTGAAACAAAGGTGCTTAAACAATGATCACAAGATAATTATGAACAAAATATTCTCAAACTTTTTTTTTTTAAAACTAAATTAGATAACTTTTTGATTCTTCAAAGTTCATCAAACTATACTTGCCCTAGTGTTGTAAGTACATCCAAGCTGCCTTTTCAGGTTTTCAGCTAGATGAGTCATTATTTTTCATTTTTTGACTCTTTTTTTTTCAAGCAAAATATTTTTTCACAGCATTTGAATTTATCAGAGTAGGCAAATCACTTCCGTCCATTTCTGTCAAAATCAATGCCCTATCGAAAAAGGTCTTTTTCACCACGTATGGACCCTTCCAATTTAGTGTCCATTTTTCTTGATTGTCATATTAATTTGGAAGGATTCTTTTTAGCACTAAGTCTCATTCCCTAAAGTGACAAAGATGAATTTTCTTATCATGTGCTCTTATCATCCTCTTTTGATATAATTGACCATGACAAAGTGCTATAAGTCTTTTCTCTTCAATAAGGTTCAACTGCTCGTAGCGATTTCGAACCCATTCTGCTTCCTTTAACTCTACCTTCATTAGGACTCTCAATGAAAGAATTTTCACTTTGACTAGAAGCACAGCTTCCATTCCATATACCAAAGAGAATGGGGTGGCCCCAATAGATGTTTGGACTAATGTTCTATAGGCATGTAAAGCAAAAGGCAACTTCTCATACCAATCTTTGTAGGTATCAGTCATTTTCTCCTAAATGTTTTTGATATTCTTGTTCCCAGCCTTCACTGCCTCATTAATTTTCAAACGATACGATGTAGAATTACAATGACGGATCTTAAATTGAGTGCACACTTCATTCATCATTTTACTATTTAAAATTTTGGCATTATTAGAAATAATTATCTCTGGAAGCCCATATCTGCATATTATCTCTTTTTTTATGAACTTGCATACCATAGATCGGGTTACGCTAGCATATAATGTAGCTTCTACCCACTTCGTGAAATAATCAATCATCATAAAAATAAATCTATGCCCATTCGAAGCTTTTGGAGTAATGAGACCGATGACATCCATGTCCTATATAGAGACTGGTTATGAAGGAGCCAAAATGTGCAATACTGTTAGAAGAGCATAAATCCTATCAGTATAGATCTGATACTTATGACATCTTTTGGCATAATCAATACATTCACTTTTCATTGTCAACCAATAATAGTCAGCCCTTATAATTTGTTTAGCCATCATATGACCATTTACATGTGCCCTACAAACTCCATCATGTACTTATTCAATAATCCTTTTTACTTTAGCTGTATTTACACATCTTAAGAGCACTTGATCTCGACCCTTTTTGTAAAAGATATCTTTATTAATGAAGAAACTCATAGTCAATATTCTGATAGTCCTCTTATCATTTTCTATTGCATGTTTTGGGTATTGCTGGCTTTTAATGTATTGCATGATGCCATGATACCATGGCTTTCCATCAACTTCTTTTTTGACATTTGAATAATATGATGGTTCATTTTTCACATTTAGCTTGATGGGTTAGATTTTAGTATTTGCATCTATTATAATCATTGCAGCTAGAGTAGCTAGTGCATCAGTATTTTAGTTTTTCTCTCTAGGTAAATGCTCAAACTGAATTTTTTTAAATTGCTTGACCAACTCAGAGATGTAATTATGGTATCGTATCAACTTGGAATCTCTTATTTCCTATTCTCTTCACAATTGATAAATGACTAAAGTTGAATCTCCAAACACATTTAACACTTTGATCTTCTTTTCAATCGCTGCTCGTAAACCCATAACACAAGCCTTCTAATCAGCCATATTGTTTGTGCAATTGAAATTCAACCTAGCTATGATGGGATAATAGTGTTTGTCATAACGTCTAGATCCGGAGATCTATCGCTAGACATTGAATTTTAGGGAGTCGCCACCAATCTTTTTTGTCTAGGTGCAATTGGCCACCTAAGGAATCTGTCCTTTCAGGGAACACCTAAGTTTAAGGGTCCCTAAAAGAATAGGTTCAGGTCTACTAACTAGAACAAGATTCGGGAGTTCGGTTACGTGTGAGGAAGGTTATAGCACCCTCACAACGCCCATCAAAATATGGTACCAGCATAATTTTGTGTTATCCAATAAGCCTTAAAATTTCACCAAGTAATTAATTGTTGGAAATTATTTTCAATTGACTCTAATACTTTTAGCAAAAAATTGAGAAAATTTCCTCACCTCAAGA
This sequence comes from Durio zibethinus, assembly GCF_047325235.1. NCBI lineage: Eukaryota > Viridiplantae > Streptophyta > Magnoliopsida > Malvales > Malvaceae > Durio > Durio zibethinus. Next base: position 10,401,370 of record NC_143165.1, read on the forward strand.
GTATGCAAGAAAAACTATTGTTTCACTTGCAGAGGCTCCATCATCGGATTATTTAAAGAAAAATAAAAATGAAACTCAAAATAAAAAAGGAAGGAAAAAATGATTGTTCTTGTGTAGAGAAAATTGATACTTTCAACTTTTCCCCAAAAATATTTTTTTGAAACTTTTATTTTCAAGGAAAATTGATACTTTCAAAATTGATACTTTCAACTTTTCCCCAAAAATATTTTTTGAAAATTTATTTCTAAGGAAAATTGATACTTTCAACTTTTCCTCAAAAATATTTTTTTTTGAAACTTTGATTTCCAAGAAAAATTGATACTTTCAACTTTTCCTCAAAAATTCTTTTTTGAAAATTTATTTTTAAGGAAAATTAATACTTTCAACTTTTCCCCAAAAATATTTTTTTGATTTTTATTTAAAGAAAATAGAACAAAATAAAAGTGAAAATAAATAAAGATAAAAAAAATAAAGAAAAGTAAAACAAAAATAAAAATAAGATAAAGATAAAAAAATATTAAATAAATCTAATCTAATAAATAAATAAATATAACAAATAAATAAATAAAATTAAAAAAAAACAAAAAAAAACCTGGAGCGGCTCGGCTATCGACTCGGCTCGGCTCAATGAAGAGAAATGACTCGGGGGGCGGCTTAGGAAGCTCGGCTCGGCTTGGCTTGGAGGGGGGTAGGCATGCGTGAGTCAGGAAGTGGGTCGACGCTCGGGTCGGGTCGGGTCTCGATAAAACGCGCGGATCCTCTGGGTCACTTAAAGCCAAAACGACGTCGTTTTGGGAGGGTATATAAGGTCCTTCATTCTGTTTTTCAGCAGAATGCTCCTCCCCTCTCTCTCTCTTCTTCCCTTTTCCTCTCACCTCTCTCTAAAAGGTCGAAGAACTTCGGTTGAAGATTCATCGGATTCTGGGATTTGTCGCTGGAATCTGGATTTTTCATCGGAAGTTCATCGAAAGATCACCGATTTCTGGGATTCTTCATCGAAAACTAGGCAGGTCATCGAAAACTTCAAGGTTGGTCGAAATTTTTGTCGAAAAATTCAAACTTCGTTAGAAAATTCAACTGAAATCTGGATTTTTCCAGAAATTCCTAAAAAAAATCACCAAAAATCTTCAAAAAATTTCTGCTAACTCCTAGAACACTCTTAAACCTTTTCTTAGCCTTCTATACACCTCTTTTCTCTCAAATCAGTAGCTTTGCTCACTATTTTTTTCTCTGTCTTGCATATGTTCCAGGAGGTCCCTTTTATAGGGATTGATCAGGAGTTCCTAATCAATCCCAATTCCTCCTTGAATGGAGATTCAATCTTTGAATCCAATCTGGACTCTTCTGATTGAATTCCCATTCACAATGGGATTCTTCAACTTTCAATCACAGCCATAAAAAAAGAAAACAAAAAATAATAATAATAATATAATAATAATCAGATAAACAAAGATCATATAAACGGAACAAAAAAAGAAAAAAAATTATTAACAGATAATTAGAAATACAATAAGATAAATCCAAAAAAATATTACAAGAAAAAAAGAATAATAAATAAATTATAATATAATAATAAATATATAACTATATAAATAAAATACATATAAATATTAACAAAAAAAATAAACAAAAAAAATAATAAATAAATAAAGATATACATATATTAATACATAATAATAATAATAAATAATAAAATACAAAAAATAAAAAAAAATAAAAATAAAAATAATACAAGATAAAAATTGAATTGGGCTTACCCATTTGGGCCAAGCCCAATTGATCTAGGCCTGGACCCAATTAGGTGTCTACAACCGCCCCTCTTTGCACATTTTCTGTGAAACAGAAATTGCGCAAAGACGTAGACACTCAATCAAGACTCAACTCAACATTGTCATTTTTTTTTGTTTTTTGTGTTTTTTATGTTTTTATTTTTTTGTGTTTTTTTTTTTTACCAAAGCTCCTATAAACAGAGGCTCAACGACTTTGAAAAACATAAATTGCTCCTCTAAACAGAGGCACCACGACTTTTGAAAGTAAATTGCTCCTCTAAACAGAGGCACCATGACTTTGAAGAGTAAATTGATCCTCTAAACAGAGGCATCACGACTTTGGAAAATAAATTGCTCCTCTAAACAGAGGCACCACGATTTTGAAAAGTAAATTGCTCCTCTAAACAGAGGCACCATGACTTTGGAAAATAAATTGCTCCTCTAAACAGAGGCACCACGACTTTGGAAAGTAAATTGCTCCTTGACAATCATGTCCAAAGGAGTTGAAAGTTGTGTTTGAAGGAATTTCGGGAGATTATGCCCAAAGGTCTTATAAATCAACCCTGATACCAGAAGACATCCTATTTCAAGGATTAGGGACTTACCTGACAAGCTTTTTCTTTTTCAATTTTGCAAAATATCTTCATATCTATCTTCTCCATGTGGGATGTTGGAACACCTTTGCTTCTTGAATTTATACACTATACTTTCTTGAAAGTAGTGTATGCTATGCAAATGCATATGAATTTCCATGCATGCTATGCAAATGTTGGCCAAATAATTCCTATTCAATGTATGGTACACAAGTTTCTCAAGCTCTTTTTTTTTTCTTTTTTGGGTGTCAAGCCCTTTGATTCCTTAAGGATCCAATTGCACTGCTCTTCTAAGATCGAACTAGTGTAGCTCTTAATTATTTCTTCCACTCATATTCTTCCTGTAATAAAAAATCTCTTCCCAAATTCAATGTCCTAATTAGGAGCTGAACATCTCGATTCTGCCTTTTTCACTTTTGACTTATTCAATGTAATGTAAAGATCTTTCTATGTTGTTATTCATTCATCAATCATTATTTTAAACTCAAAAAGTGAGAATGCATTTGCACATTTCTTTCATGGTGGGGTACTAAGAAGAAAGGGATATGAATGGTTGGGAAACAGTCATCAGAAAAAGGCACAAAGAATGAAATAAAATGTTTCTTTATTAGCAAATGTTGGCAAACTTTGGCCAAGAAAGAATTACAAGGATAGGTATGGGGACAAAGCCCAAAATGAACAATCAGATAATCATGATAACACATCTCAAAGTTTTTTTCTGAAAACACAACCCTCTGATGTATTCAACAACTTGGAACTCTTTTGAATTTGCTAGTCTCTATATCAGCGGACTTTCAGATTTGATGTTGTATTCTCCTTATCTAAGCCGCCTTTTCAGGTTTTCAACTTAGACAAACCTCCTATGACTCAAACCGCCCTTTTAGGGTTTTTTCCTTGAGTCCTCCTTTTTCATTCACTTTTTCTTTTTTTTTTTCATTTTTTCATTTTTTCATTTTTTTCAAGCATAATATTTCTTCACAGCATCAGAATTTATAGGATGTGGTAAATCATTTCCATCCATCTCAGTCAGTATCAGCGCTCCACCTAAAAAAGCCCGTCTCACCACATACGATCCTTCCCAATTCGGAGTCCATTTTTCTCTACTATCGTGTTGGATTGGAAGAATTCTTTTCAAAACCAACTCTCTTTCTCGAAAGAAACGAGGTCAAATTTTTTTATTATGAGCCCTCATCATTCTTCTTTGATATAGCTGACCATGGCACAGTGTAGTCAATCTCTTTTCTTCTATGAAATTCAACTGCTCATAACGTTCTCGAATCCATTCAGCTTCTTCCAACTCAACTTTTTTTAAGACTCTCAAAGAGGGGATCTCTACTTCTACTGGTAGTACTGCTTCCATCCCGTAAACCAAAAAAAATGGAGTTGCCCCAGTAAAGGTGCGAACTGACATTCGATATGCATGCAATGCAAATGGCAACTTCTCATGCCAATCTTTGTAAGTCTCGGTCATTTTTTCCAAAATCCTCTTTATGTTCTTATTGGCCGCCTCAACTGCCCCATTTATTTTCAACGATATGGTGCCGAGTTATGATGCTTGATCTTGTATTGAGCACATATTTCTTGCATCATCTTACTATTTAGATTCTTGGCATTGTCTGAAATGATTCTCTCTGGAAGTCCATATCTACAGATAATCTCTTTTTTTATGAACTTGCAAACCACGAAGCGTGTCACATTTGCATACGATGCTACCTCTACCCATTTTGTGAAGTAATCTATCATCACAAAAATGAATCTGTGCCTATTAAAAGCCTTTGGGGTGATCGGACCAATGACATCCATGCCCCACATTGAAAGTGGCCATGGTGGTGCCATAACATGTAAAGCAGATGGCGAAGCATGAATCTTATCAGCATATATCTAACATTTATGGCATTTACGAGCATAATCAATGCAATCATTCTCCATTGTCAACCAGTAATATCCCGCTCTCATGATCTATCTTGCCATCATATGTCCACTAGTATGTGTCCCACATATTCCATCGTGCACCTCTTTAATGATTTTCTTCGCTTCAGTCTCATCTACACACCTCAATAATACTTGATCCTTGCTTCTTTTGTACAGGACATCCCCATCCAGGAAAAAACTCATAGCCAATCTTCGGATGACCCTTTTATCATTTTCTGTTGCATGAACTGGATACTGCTGATCCTTGACATACTGTAAGATGTCATAATACCAGGGTTTTCCATCTTTTTCCCCTTCTACATTAGAATAATACGTTGGTATATCCTTAACATCTAACTTGATGGGCTGAATGTCGGTATTATCATTAATTCAAATCATTACAACCAGAGTAGCCAATGCATCAGCAATCGAATTCTCTTCTCGGGGTAAGTGATCAAACTGGATATCTTCAAATTGTTTCATCAACTCTAGAATATACTTATGATATGGAATGAGTTTTAGTCTCTCATCTCCCATTCTCCTTTCAACTGATATATGACTAGAGCTGAGTCTCCAAACACTTTTAGTACTTTCACTCTTCTATCTATAGCAGCTTGCAGGCCCATGACACATGCCTCATACTCAGCGATGTTATTTGTGCAATTAAAATTTAACCTTGCTGTTACAGGGTAGTATTGTTCTTCTGGAGAAATTAGAATTGCCCTAATTCCATGCCCCAAGGCATTAACAGCTCCATCAAAATACATTCTCCAACATTTTTCTACATGCTCCCTTTCCTTCAGTTGGGAAATAGTCATTAAGTCTTCATCAGGGAATTCTAGCTTCATCGGCTCATACTCTTCAGTAGCACGATCTGTAAGAAATTCTACTATAGCACCTCATTTTATTGTTTTTTGGCTCACGTATATAATATCGTATTCCGAGAGCATTACTTGCCATCTAGCGATTCTTCCAAACAAAGAAGGCTTCTCGAGGATATACTTAATGGGATCCAGTTTCGCTATGAGCCACGTTGTGTGATAGAGCATATACTGTCTGAGTCTTTTGGCAGTCCACGCTAATGCACAACATATTTTCTTCAATGAAGAATACTTGGATTCATATTTCGTGAACTTTTTATTCAGATAGTAAATAGCTCTCTCCTTTCGGCTAGCCTCATCTTGCTGCCCCAGCACACATCCCATTGAATTTTCACATATGGTTAAGTATAAGATTAAAGGTTTCCCTGGAACAGGTGGCACCAATACTGGAGGGTTCGATAAATATTGCTTAATTTTATCAAATGCCTCTTGACATTCTTCATTCCATTTTCCAAGATTATTTTTACGAAAAAGCTTAAATATGGGATCACATTTGTAAGTAAGCTGAGAGATGAACCGAGAAATGTAGTTCAATCTTCCTAGAAAACCTCGAACTACTTTTGGTGTGCTGGGAGGTGACAAATTCTGGATGGCCCGTATCTTATCGGGATCGACTTCAATTCTTCTTTCAATGACCACGAAGCCTAGCAACTTCCCTGACTTTACCCCAAAGTGCACTTGGCTGGGTTTAACTTTAACTAAAATTTTCTCAACCTCTCAAATAATTTTCTGAGGCTAGTGACATGATCTTCATCCCCACAAGACTTTGCAATCATATCATCTACATACATTTCGATCTCTTTGTGCATCATGTCATGGAAGAGTGTTACCATGGCCCTTTGATATGTTGCCCCAGCATTTTTTAACCCAAAAGGCATGACTTTGTAATAAAAGGTTCCCTACATGGTCACAAAAGTAGTCTTTTCCATATCATCTGCAGCCATTTTTATCTAATTATACCCTGAGAAACCATCCATAAAAGAGAAAATCGAATGCTTAGCTGTGTTATCTACCAGTGTGTCGATATGAGGTAAAGAAAAGTTATCCTTTGGGCTAGCTTTATTCAAATCTCGATAGTCTACACACATTCGTACTTTTCCATCTTTCTTAGGAACTGGGACTATATTGGCTACCCATTCTGGATACTTGGCCACTTGTAGAAAACTTGCATCAAATTGTTTCTTCACCTTCTCTTTAATCTTTAGCAGCATTTCAGGCTTCATCCGTCTCAGTTTTTGTTGAACTGGCTTACATTCTGGCTTTAGGGGCAATTTGTGTTCCACTATCTCTGTGCTCAGTCCTGGCATATCCTGGTAAGACCAAGCAAATATATCTACAAATTCTTGAAGTAGGTCTGCCAATCGTTGCCTATTTTCTGATGAAAGTGAAGTGCCCATTCTGACCTCTTTTTTATTCTCTTCATCTCCCAGATTCACTAAGTCTACTAGCTCCTGATGAGGCTCAATTGGCTTATTTTCTTGTTCAATCATCCTCATTAGGTCCGGAGGCATAACATATTCTTCAAGATTCTCTTCATTGTCAAGTTCATCAGTGTTAATTGAATTCTCAAAGCTAACCTCTTGATTGTTATCATGATTATCCTCATGTTCATTTAAAGACCTACAATTGAATGAAATGGGATATGTTGGCAAGATGTGCTTGGAGAGATGGAAATAATGAAGACACAAGAAGAAATGAATGAAAATGCATACTTCTTAATTTTTATTAAAAATAATAAATGATGAATGGCCCGAACAAAAAAGATCACCCCAATGCCCTGGGCAATAGCTATTAGGATGTTACAATTACATTGCCTCTAAATCAAAAGTCAAAGGCATCTCGATGGCACTTCAATTATTGAGCTCAAAATCTGGTGGACAAAGGCAAACCCACTCCTCTTGATTAACCTTCACTTCATCTTCAACAGCATTAATGGCTAACTGGGCAAAATCATCTTCCATACTTTTTCTTGTATCTGGGTACATGAATCCTCAAGGTCTGAAGGTTTCATACAAGTGCAGGATAAACATCAATCTTGCTGTCTTTCTTGATGGCCTTCTTTTGACTTCCCACTCTGCCATCTCATAGCCTAGGCCCACCCTGTCGCTATTGTCTGTTATTGTTGGAGGTTCTTTAATTCCCTGCAAATTTTTGCCTAGCCCAAGTCCTGGATACCAGCCCTTGTTGATGACTTGGCTCACCACTATCTTTGAAAAAGACTGATTTTGAAATCCTTCACCTACAGAATTGACCAACTCAAAAGATCGATAGGAGCATTCCAATGCTTCCTCAGCAGCCTCTACGTATGGAGTGTTCAATGGTTGGGTCACCAGCATGTCTTCCTCCCCAACTACCACTACTAATTAACCTTTCACATTGAACTTGATCTTCTGATGAAAAGTAGAGGGTACAGCTTCTGCCATGTGAATCCATGGCCTTTCTAACAGACAGCTGTAGGATGGAGAGATATCCATCACTTAAAATTTTATATTGAAGGTGCATGGCCCAATTTGTTAGGGCATCTCAATATCCCCCAGGACTTCTTTTTCTGGTTCTATCAAAGGCTCTCACAATCATCTGACTGTTTTTCATATGAGAGTAATTAATGGGTAACCTTGCCAAAGTTGACATAGGCATGACATTGATGGCAGAACCATTATCGATAAGGACTTTGGCTATGATATGGCTCTTACACTTGACTGTGATATGCAGAGCCTTGGCATTTCTTTTTCCCTCCAAAGGAATCTCATCATCACTGAATGAAATGTGATTTGGCATAACTAGATTTCCAGCCAAGTGGTTCACATATTCGACAGACACGTTATGTGCCACGTATGCCTGATTCAACACTTTCAGCAAGGCATTTCGGTGTGGCTCTGAGTTTAGCAACAGTGATAATAATGAGATTCGAGCTGGCATTTTATTCAACTGTTCCACAATTGAATACTCACTATGTTTTACTAGCTTCAGGAATTCACAAACCTCCCTTTCTGATACTAACTTTGGCTGATCTTCTTCAGGCTCTATCTTCGGATTATTTCATCTTTCTCTTTCTTTAGCCTTCTCCCTTCTAGCCTTCTCTAGCATTTCTGGGGTGTAACATCCCCCACTTCGAGTAATGCCTCATACACCAGTAATATTGGAGGCATCGACCTTGGAGACCTCTTTTTTCTATCATTGAACTACAGTGTCACAGCCATATCTCCAGGGTACAGCTTTATCATCTTTGTATGGAAAAAAAGTCGGGACTTTAAAAGTTATCGACCGGGGGAAGACCTTGTCTATGACTGACTTTGGTTTGTTCCTACACTGAATTGTCACTGGTTTTGGAAACAGCTTTTCAGGCCTATCAGTCATGTGCACCTCAACATTCTTCAAGTCTTCTTTTTCTTCATAGACCTCCATCTGATATGAATCCAAGAGTTTTTGCACCTCTTAGTGAAACTGCTCACAGGTTTCAATGGAATGGCCTATTGTCCCATTATGATACTTACAACTGGTGCCAGCTATATATGCTTCATGATAGCTGTATGGACTTACCAGTTGTATCATGTCTGCTCTTCGTAAAATATCGAACAGTTGGTCGAGAGGTGTCTTAATATCTACCACTTTCTTCTTCACATGGCACTCCTGTTCTTCACCTATAGCATTCACATTATGATTCGGTAAAGGATTGCCACTAACATTCGACGCAGTCATCCCTTCAGTATCAAAGCAAATCATCCCATCTTTGATCAACCGTTGCACTTTGTGTTTCAGGGTAGTGCAATTTTCGATAGAGTGACCAGCAATCCCATAATGGTAGTCACAGTGGGTGGTGGGATCATACCACTTAGGGTAAGGTGGCTTGAAGGGTTTCAATTTACTTGGAACAATCAAGTGACTATTGTAGAGCTCTTTATATAATTTCGTGTAAGTCATTGGAATTGGGTCAAAAACAGGTTTCTCACGAGTGGTTCGTTGCTCCCGCGAGCCACCAATGGGGTTAGTTGGGCGATTTTGGGGTCTTAGGGTAGGTTGAATGTTAGAACTGTACATGGTATTTTGGGGTCTATTAGAGGTTTGATATGTTTGGTATGTTTAGGGGTATGGTGGTTGTGTAAATGGTTGGTATGGGTGAAATGAAGTATTATTTACAGCAGGTTGATATGGCAGATATTCTGGTGAGGGGTAGGGTGAATAACCTCTAAGTTGCTGTCTATCAAAGCTTACAGCCTGAGCTTTAGTTTCTTTTTTCTTCAGGGCTCTTTTGCTAGATGTTTCACTTCCTTCTAGCTTGACGTTCTTGATGGCACTCTCAATGATTTCTCCCGAGATTACCATATCAGTAAAATTTTTTGTTGCATTCCCTATCATCTTTTCATAATAGGAAGGTTTTAAAGTGCTAACAAATAGCACTGTAGTTTTTTTCTCGATCAGAAGAGGTTGTACCTGAGAAGCAATATCCATCCACTTCTGGGCATACTCTTTAAAAGACTCATTTGTCTTTTTCTCCACATTCTGCAAAGATAAATGATCTGGGGCCAAATCGATGATATGTCAATATTGACTGATAAAGTCATGTGCCATATCGCTCCAAGAGTGAATGCGAGTCCTATCCAGCTGAACATACCATCTGGCCTCAGAGCCAGTAAGACTGTCCTAAAAAATATGCATCAAGAGTTTTTCATCATGTGCATGAGCTGCCATCTTCCTGCAATACATGGTGATGTGGGTTTTGGGGCACTTTGTACCATCATATTTTTCAAATTTTGGTACTTTGAACTTATGGGGGATAACCACATCAGGAACTAGGCAGAGCCCAGCAGCATCAACTGATCCATAAAAGCTAAATCCCTCCACGGCCCTTAGCCTTTGCTCTAGCATGCTAATCTTGGAACTTTCCTCACCCTCCACTCTCATCTTTTCCTTCTCTTTCTTTTTTAAATCATCTAGATCAGGAATTGGTTCTGTCGCCTTTTCAGTGAAGACAAGATTTATATAGCTATTATACTACCCTGGGTTGAAAGCTAATGGCATTCTAGGATATGTTGGATATGCGAAGTGTTATGGCGGGACCTCTTGGGCAGACTGGGCTTGAGGTGGGCCAAAACTTGGAGGGTACAAAGGGTCAGCCACTTCTTGCTGACTTGTATTTTCTTCAACCCTTTTTCCTTTATTCATGTTATTAAGAGCTTCCAGAATCTTGCTTAGCTCACTTTCAATCTTCTCTTGTACTTTTTCTATCTTTTCAAATCTATGGGAATTTTCCTGCTCCATTTGCCTTGTTCTGGATCTTGTGTTGAATCGATGGGCAGGGTTTTTGCTAGATGGAGCTATCCTAGAACCTTGAGTACCATATCTTAGAATTAGTAAATTTGCATGATTATCACATGGTTACTTTGTTAAGTGTAATGAATGAGAATGCAATGAATGAAAAATGCATGTATGCAAAGAACATTTGTCTTAAAATGGTATTCAACTAAAAAATTTCATTTATTCCAAAAAACTTTGATCTACATTGAGTTTATCATCCTAGAATTATAACCATAAAATTGTTTGATCTGTTCATACTGGGCCTTGGCTTCTTCTATGAAGTTCAAGAGACGCTGTCCATGTTCTCCTACTGGGGCCACCACTTGTCTTAATGCCTCTGCCTCTTCCACCATCTCTCTTGCCTTACACACCCCTTTATGAATTTAGGTTGTTAAGTGCTCAATGTATTTCTGCCTTCCTAGGTTCTCTCTTTTACCACACCAGACTTGGTATGATAATTCTCTATGTTCTCTAACCAATGCAGTGATATGGTCTCCTTGTTCATCCAACTTTTGACTTAACCTACTTAAATAACTGTTTAGCATGTTAATCTCTGCCTGTGCTTCGGTGCTTTCTTCTTCCAATTTGGCATACTCTTGTTTCAATCTTGTATTTTCCTCAATCAGCTCGACAATGGTTATCTTTTTGGCTCTTTCTCTCACATATAGCCTTTTATGCTCCTGGTGTACCCTTACTAGATCTTCAGTAGCTGCATCTCATTCTCTAGCAATCTTATGAACTTTAACTTCATAACTTTCGGCTCTACCTTTCCACTAGGCTTTTTCTTCTTGAAGTTCCTGAATCTCTTTCTTTAACTTGATCTTTTCAAACTCAAATTCTTTTGTTGCCAGCTCTAACTCTGATGGTGTCTCTTCAAGTTTTTCTTCTGTTGCTGATTGAGAGATTTCATAAGTGAATACCATTTCTCGTCTTCTTTTTGCTCTCCAAACCAAATAACCTGGGGTGACTTTTTTAGTGAATGGTCCAAGACTCACTCTTTGGGGATTTTTCCATGCTTTGATCATTTCATTCATCCTCTTAAATGCTTTAGGCTCATTGTAAGAGAAATCTAACTGATGAAGCCCATAAGTCATAGGAATAAACTGTTCTCCCCCTAATTGCCTCTTCACTAGGAGTGGTGCATAATTCGTCACTCCCCATAAACCCAGAAGCGGAACCATTGTACTATCCCTACATTGGTATAACATAGGCTCACGATTCATCCATGGGGCTAACCATCTCACCCTGGCACCTTTTAACTTTTGTAAGAAAGTTATCCATTCTTGTTTAGACTTCCGCTTTGACCACCCACTTTCACAGAATTCTTTGATCGAAAAATGATTACGGATGTAAATCTTCGAGAAAGCACCATTTTCTTGTTCAAAATGGCTTTTCATCCACATGTACAATAACTGTATGCATCCTATAAAGCGCCCACCATTCCGACGACAATAACTCAAAGATTTGATAGTCTCTGCTAATATTACTGTTGAAGGATTACAGCCATTGATCACACTTTCAAAGAAATCAACCACTGCTATCTCAATATGTCTCAAAACCTTTGGAAAGATTACCAGTCTGTATATAGCCAAGGCAAATATGTCTAACCCCAGTTCTTCATTGACGTGTTGCATCAGAAACTCATGAAAGAACTTCCAAGGTAGGCAAACCTGTTCTTGTTTCTTCTTTGCATGAAAATCCACAACTTCTTTGTCTATCCCCATAAGTTGAGCCAAACTTTTACGAAATCCTGACTTATGCTTTTTGACATATATCATGTCAGGAGTCTTGAGATGCAAACCTACCAAGATCGAATATTCTTCTATGGTGAGAGTCATATCAGCTTCGTTAAAGATGAAACATTTGTATGCAGGATCCCAGAATTGTGTTGCAGCTCTGATTAGTTGATCATCAACAACCACTGCTAGAATGTGTGCTATATGCCCATGTTTCTGACAAAACTGCTCTTGTCTTGACGCACTCATCTTTTTCCAGATATCAACCAAATCTTTTAAATTGTTCTGTTTGAGGAGGATAGATGTTTCTTGAGATAGAGTAGACTCATACCCAATTGGCAAGCAATCTCCCATCTTCAGTTAAGTCTTTTCTGACAGGGCCCTTACTTCATTAGGTGTCCCACAGGGTGCTAATACTGATGAAGAGCAAACTAAGCGTTCATTGGTGTCCATGAAAAAAATTTGTTGAAGATCGTTTTTCAGGCAAATGTTCTTTATGCAACTTTATGATATGCGCATGAACCAATGCAAAAGAAAAAAAAAGGTTAGTATACCCAGAAAAAGAATAAATAACTAAATAAATTTAAACATCACACAAAGTAAAAGAGATGAATCCTATGCTTTTGGTTAATTCTATCAGGGAAGAGTGATGGCTCTATCTATGGGTTAGGCACTCTTAAGGTTCACTATATGTGGTTTTAAGGGTCAAAGTCTAAAAGTCCTCAAATTGTTCCTTACATCCTTGTCCATCACAGACTAGTAAGGCACCCTAATCCTCACCCATTACAGGCTACAAATGGAAAAGGTTCAATTTGAGTGGGAGTATTTCGCTAGCCACTGCGGAGGCATTAGACATCACGAAAGCAATAGGTACTTTACTCCCTCCTAGAGGGACGGAGCTCGGGTATAGATCTCATGTTATGCACATGCACATGAATAACATAATTAATAAAGTAAATAAACATGAATGAATAATAATACATATATACAAAAGGGTTTAATTTTATTAGGCTTTTGGATAACACAAATTAATTGCTGGCCTCACTCTCAAAGTCCCCAGCGGAGTCGCCAAGCTGTCATAACGTCTAGATCCGGGGATCTATCGCTAGACATTGAATTTTAGGGAGTCGCCACCAATCTTTTTTGTCTAGGTGCGATTGGCCACCTAAGGAATTTGTCCTTTCGGGGAACACCTAAGTTTAAGGGTCCCTAAAAGAATAGGTTCAGGTCTACTAACCAGAACAAGGTTCGGGAGTTCGGTTACGTGTGAGGAAGGTTATAGCACCCTCACAACGCCCATCAAAATATGGTACCAACATAATTTTGTGTTATCCAATAAGCCTTAAAATTTCACCAAGTAATTAATTGTTGGAAATTATTCTCAATTGACTCTAATACTTTTAGAAAAAAATTGAGAAAATTTCCTCACCTCAAGAGTATGCAAGAAAAACTACTGTTTCACTTGCAGAGGCTCCATCGTCGGATTATTTAAAGAAAAATAAAAATGAAACTCAAAATAAAAAAGGAAGGAAATGATGATTGTTCTTGTGCAGGAAAAATTGATACTTTCAACTTTTCCCCAAAAATATTTTATTGAAACTTTTATTTTCAAGGAAAATTGATACTTTCAACTTTTCCCCAAAAATATTTTTTGGAAATTTATTTCTAAGGAAAATTGATACTTTCAACTTTTCCCCAAAAATATTTTTTGGAAATTTATTTCTAAGGAAAATTGATACTTTCAACTTTTCCTCAAAAATATATTTTTTTTGAAACTTTGATTTCCAAGGAAAATTGATACTTTCAACTTTTCCCTAAAAATATTTTTTTGATTTTTATTTAAAGAAATAGAACAAAATAAAAGTGAAAATAAATAAAGATAAAAAAATAAAAAAAAGTAAAATAAAAATAAAAATAAGATAAAGATAAAAAATATTAAATAAATCTAACCTAATAAATAAATAAATAAATATAACAAATAAAAAAAAAACCTAGAGCGGCTCGGCTATCGGCTCGGATCGGCTCAAGGAAGAGAAACGGCTCGGGGGCGGCTTGGGAAGCTCGGCTCGACTCGGAGGGGGGCAGACACTCGCAGGTCAGGAAGCGGGTCGACGCTCGGGTCAGGTCGGGTCTCGGCAAAACGCGTGGATCCTCTGGGTCACTTAAGGCCAAAACGACGTCGTTTTGGAAGGGTATATAAGGTCATTTCCTTTATTTTTTGACAGAACACTCCTCCCCCTCTCTCTCTCTTTTTCCCTTGTCCTCTCGCCTTTCTCTAAAAGGTCGAAGAACTCCGGTTGAAGATTCACCGGATTCTGAGATTTGTCATCGGAATCTGGATTTTTCACCGGAAGTTCATCGAAAGATCACCAGTTTCTGAGATTCTTCGCTGGAAACTGGACAGGTCATCGAAAACTTCAAGGTTAGCTAGAATTTTCACCGAAAAATTCAAACTTTATCGAAAAATTCAACCGAAATCTGGATTTTTCCAGAAATTCTAAAAAAAAATCGTCAAAAATCTTCAAAAATTTTTTGCTAACTCCTAGAACACTCTTAAACATTTTCTTAGCCTTCTATACGCCTCTTTTCTCTCAAATCAGTAGCTTTGCTCACTATTTTTTTCTCTGTCTTGCATATGTTCCAGGAGGTCCCTTTTATAGGGATTGATCAGGAGTTCCTGATCAATCCCAATTCCTCCTTGAACGGGGATTCAATCTTTGAATCCAATCTGGACTCTTCTGATTGAATTCCCATTCACAATGGGATTCTTCAACTTTCAATCACAGCCATCAAAAAAGAAAACAAAAAAATAATAATAATAATATAATAATCAGATAAACAAAGATCATATAAACGGAACAAGAAAAGAAAAAAAATTATTAACAGATAATTAGAAATACAATAAGATAAATCCAAAAAAATATTACAAGAAAAAAAGAATAATAAATAAATTATAATATAATAATAAATATATAACTATATAAATAAAATACATATAAATATTAACAAAAAAATAAACAAAAATAAATAAATAAATAAAGATATACATATATTAATACATAATAATAATAAATAATAAAATACAAAAAAATAAAAATAAAAATAATACAAGATAAAAATTGAATTTGTTTACCCATTTGGGCCAGGCCCAATTGATCTGGGCTTGGACCCAATTAGGTGTCTACAGTGTTCATCGGGCGATATCCAAATTGCCCCAATACCATGGCCTAAAGCATTAATAGCTCCATCAAAATACATCTTCAAAGACTTCCCACAGGTTTATTTTCTTTATGGCCATCACATCTTCATCAGGAAAAATTTAGTTTCATTGGCTCATAATCTTTGATTGCATGATCGGTAAGAAACTCAGCTATTGCACTTCTTTTAACAGCCTTTTGAGTCACATAAATAATATCATATTCTGAAAGCATAACTTGCCACCGCGCTATTCTCCTTATCAAAGAAGGCTTCTTAAAAATATATTTAATAGGATCCAATTTTGCTATGAGCAAAGTAGTGTGATAAAGTATATATTGTCGGAGCCTTCGAGTTGTCCAGGCTAATGCATAACACATCTTTTCTAATGGTGAATACTTGGACTCATAATCAGTGAATTTCTTGCTCAAGTAGTAAATTGCTTGTTCTTTCTTATCAGTTTCATCTCTTTGCCCCAACACACATCTCATTGAATTTTCATACACTGTTAGGTACAAAATTAAAGGTTTTTTCGGGGTTGGCGACACCAACACAAGTGGATTTGATAAGTATTCTTTGATCTTATCAAAAGCTTCTTGGCATTCATCATTCCATTATCCTAGATCATGTTTTTTAAGAAGCTTGAAAATAGGATCGCACTTGTAGGTGAGTTAAAAGATGAAATGAGCAATATAGTTCAATCTCTTTAGGAAACCTCACACTTCTTTTGGGGTACGAGGAGGAGATAAATTCTGGATACCTTGTATCTTATCCAGATCCACTTTGATTCCTCTTTCACTAACCACAAAACCTAATAATTTTCTTAACTTCGTACAAAATGTACATTTGGCAGGATTCAACTTCAGCTGAAATTTTTTCAACCTATTAAATAGCTTTTTGAGATTGACTACATGATCCTTTCCTTCATGAAATTTTACAATCATATTATCCACATACACTTCTATTTCTTTATGCATCATATCATAAAAGAGAGTCACCATTGCTCTTTGATAAGTGGCATCAGTATTTTTTAATCCAAAAGGTATAACTTTGTAACAGAATGTTCCCTACATGGTCACAAATATGATTTTCTCCATATCATCATCAGCCATCTTGATCTGGTTATAGCCAGAGAAGCCATTCATAAAGGAAAATGTAGAGTGCCTAGCAATATTATCCACTAGAGTATCGATATGGGGCAGAGAAAAATTATCCTTAGGGCTTGCCCTATTTAGGTCTCGATAATCAACACACATTCTCACTTTTTCGTCTTTCTTGAGAATTGGTACTATATTGACTAACCATTCAGGATATTTTACCACCTCTAAAAATCCTGCATCAAATTACTTTTTTACCTCCTTTTTAATTTTCAATAGTATCTTTGGCTTCATGCACCTTAGCTTTTGCTGTACTAGCTTGCATTTCGATTTCAAAGGTAACTTATGCTCTACAATATTAGTGTTGAGTCCTAGCATATCTTGGTAAGACCACACAAACACATTTATATATTCTAGGAGTAGCTCTTTTAGTTTTTACTTTTCAGCTAGTAAAAGGGATATACCAACTTTAACCTCTCTTCTATTTTTGTTATCCCCCAAATTCACTAATTCAGTAATTTTTTGGTGGGGCTCAATTGGCTTATCTTCATATTCTATTAACTTTAACAAATTAAGAGGCAATGTGTAATTATCTGAATCTTTTTCATTATCAAGTTCGTTAACATGAATTAAGTTTTCAAAATTGAATCTGAGATTATTGTCATGATTATCCTTGTGTTCATTATTTGGGACCCTACAAAAGGATAAGATGAGGAGAATATTGGCACACGAAAATGGAATGACAAGAAAATGATGAAAAGAGAAAATAAAAAGCAAAATGAATACGAAAATAATAGAAGAAATACAGATGCATCTTCTAAGTCTTTTATTAAAATGATAAACATAAAGACACCACAAAAGATCACCCAATGCTCATAAAAGCAATTAGGGATTTAAAGTTTTACATTACTTTTTAGAAGTTTTAAAGACAACAGGCAACTTTATGACTCTCCAGTTATTTAGCTCAAAATTTAAAGGATAAGGGTGCATAAACAACTCTTCATCTCGTCTCTTCTTCTCTTCATTATCCACCATTTGAATGGCCAACTTAAAAAACTCTTCCATGAATCATGTATTTAGGGCTATGAATAGATCTGGGTAAATATATCCTCCTAAATGAAAAGAATCATAAAGGTATGAAATGATCATGGGCTTTGACTTTGGCTCATATCTGCTAAGATTAGTCATTCTTTTATCTTTTTTCTCATTCACCATTTTCATTCTGTCCCCTCTTGTTGCCTTATATCTTAAGCCAAATCTATCTTTCTTGTCATATACTATTGGTGTCTCTATGATTCCTTGTAATTTTTTTCCTAGTCCAGTTCCAAGTTGCCATCCTATCTTAGTAAGCTACTTAACGACCATTTTAATAGTTATAGATAGATGTAGTGAATATAGTTAAGATCCTTTAGCTACATATGTTACGTTAGCAATCTCGAAAGTTCTATATGAGTACTTTAGGGCTTCATTCGCTACTTCTATATAAGAAGTATTTATCGATTGGGTAACTAGTAAATTTTCTTCTCCTACCACACATGTTAATTTTCCTTCAACAATGAATTTGACTTTTTGATGTAATGAAGATGAAACTGTACCCGCCATATGAATCCACGGCCTACCCCACAAGTAACTGTATGAGGGAAAAATATCCATAACTTGCAATTTTACATTGAAAGTGCATGGGCCAATCTACAATGGCATTTCTATATCTTTCAGCACTTTTTTTCGAGTCCCATCAAAGGCTCAAACTATCATATGACTAGGCTTCATATAAGATCCTTTAACAAGGAATTTTGCTAGAGTAGTCATAGGCATAACATTGATAGATGAGCCATTATCAATCAAAACCTTAGTTATTATATGACTCTTACATTTAATAGTAATGTGGAGAGCCTTGGTATTTCCACGACCTTCAAAAAGAATATCTTCATCACTAAAAGAGATATAGTTTAAAATTATCAGATTGCCAACAAGTTATTTCACATATTCAATAGAAGCATTGTAAGACACATATGCTTGATTTAACACCTTCAACAGAGCATTATGGTGTGACTCTGAGTTAAGCAATAATGACAATAGCAAAATTCTAGCTGGCATCTTATTCAATTATTCTACCACACTATACTCGTTATGTTTTATTAACTTTAGAAATTCACATGCTTCACTTTCAGAGACTGGCTTCTAACATTCTTTATCTGAGGTTGTGATAAGATTATTTTGACTTTTCTCCTTTTCTCTTACTTTTGCTTTCTCTTTTCTAAGTTTTTTTAAAGCTTTTGGAGTACAACATATCCCACTTCGAGTTATACCTTTTACGCCTGTTATGTTCGTAATATCTAGATTGATTACAACATTACAATCGTACTTTCATGATACTACTTTATCATTCTGGTATGAAAAAGGGTCAGAAACTTTAATTACCACCACTGGTTATGAGACAGGCTTTTCTAGCTTTAGTGTCAATTTCTCATCATAATAGATAGTTATCAGTTTACGCATGAACTTATTTTTTGAATCAATGGTAGACACTTCAGCTTTCACCAACTCTTTTCTTTCTTCGTAAAACTCTATCCAACCTATATCCATCAACTTCTGCACCTCTTAATGGAATTGGTGACAACTCTCGATAGAATGCCCTAAAGCACCTTTGTGATAATTGCAGCTCTCAGTTGAGTTAATGTTTTAGAGCAATTCTAAGATTCTATTGACTTTAACAAGTCAGCTTTGACCAAAACTTTAAACACTTTAGCCATCGGAGTCTTAACTTTATTTATTTTTTTCCTTTACGTGGCTTCTTTGCCCATCAATTAAGGCATTTATTAATGGTCTGTTATGGTTCAGTAGAGGGTTTCCATTAACATTTAGAGTCCCTTGTTTTTGGTATCAAAGTTTAACACTCTTTTATTGATTAACCCCTACACTTTATACTTCAAAGTAGTATAGTTCTCAGTGGAATGACTTGGATTCTCATAGTGATAATCACAATACGCATTGGGATCATACCATTTGAGAAACGAAAGTTTCAAAGGTTTAACAATAACAGAAGCAAATAAATATTTTTCAACAAGTCGAGGATACAAATTTGTGTATGTCATGGGAATAAGATCAAAAGTGGGTTTTTTTGGGTATTTCTTGAAGCTCTTGGACCATTATTAGGTCTCTATTCTGGTTTGATAGGTGCAGTAGGATGGTTGTAAGAATAGGTGGGTGTCCAAAATGATGGCTAAAAATGGGATGGATAATCTGATAGTTGTAGTGGTTAGTATGGTTGATATGGATGAGGGATGGATGTAACATTATTTACGAAAGGGTAATGGGTTTGGTAGACTGGTGTAGAGTAGGGCATAAAACCTTTGAACTGTTGCCCTACATAATTTATCGCTTGGGTTTCATTCTCTTTTTTTTGGGAACTCCATCTTTTTTTACTTCACTTACCTCTCTTACATCGAGCTTGCCATTCTTTATGGCACTTTTGATAATCTCACCCGATATCACCATATCTGTAAAGTTTTTGGTTGCATTGCCTATCAATCTCTCATAGTATGGTGCCTTCAAAGTATTCACAAATAAAACAGTTGTCTCTTTCTCTGTGAGAAGAGGTTGAACTTGTGCAGCCACATCTCTCTATTTCTGTGCATACTTTTTATTACTTTTTTTCCATACTTTGTAGAGATAGATGATCTGAAATCAGATCTGTGACATGTCGATATTGTGTAAAGAATGCTTTTGTAAGCTTTTACTAGGAACGAATATAAGTCCTGTCTAATTGAACATACCATCTAGCTACAAAAACCCGTAAGGTTATCTTGAAATATGTACATTAACAACTTCTCATTCGAGCATGTGCTACCATCTTTCGACAATACATAGTGCTATGGGTCATCGAGCATTTTATGCTATCATATTTTTCAAATTCAGGGACTTTGAATTTAGGTGGAATGACCACATCAGGGACCAAACAAAGTTTGGTTACATCTATAGAACTATAAAGATTCATTTTTTCCACTACTCTAAGCCTTTCTTCTAATAACTTCATCTTTTTCTGGGTACTATTATCTTTCACTTTCTCAGATATCTTTATCCCCTATTTTTGTCTTTCTTTGGGATCATCTAAATTAAGAACTAAGATTGGCTCAAGTGATTTTTCCATTATAACAGGATTAAAAAAATTTTGAAATTGTCCTAGAACAGGTGTTGATGTCATTCTTGGATAAAGATTGGAATATCCACTGGGAGTAAGAATTTGAACTCTAGTTCCTTAAGAAGGTTGAGTTAGTCGCGACTCGAATCCTAAAAGGTATATAGGATCTACCATATCTAGCAATTACTCTTAAAAACTGAGATGTTCTTTCACTGCTTTTCCTTTGTCAAGTTTCTTAAGCATATCCATTATTGTACTAAGGTCTTCTCTCAATTCTTCTTAAGCTTTTTCAATTCTCTCAAATCGACTGGCATGTTCTTGCGCCATGATTCTTGTTTAAGTCTTAGTGTTGTATGAATGGTGAGTGGATTGAGTTGAAAATTTTGAAGGGCAAGCTATTCTTGAACCTTTATTACCATAAAAGTTTTAAAGAAATCAGAATGCCATATCTCAAAATTTTGATTTTTTTGTTATTTTTTTGAAAGAAAACAAAATGGTGCAAATGATGCATGAATGCAAGTATGAAATATTTACTCTTGGATAAATTTTAACACAAAAAATTTTCATTGATTCCATACAACTTTGATTACATAGGATTTATCATCCTAGAATTATATCCATAGAAGCGTTTAACTTGCTCATAATGGTCTTTTGCCTTATCTAAAAAGTTTACTAGGAGTTGTCCATGTTCTTCTATAGGATTGACTTTCTTGTCTTAACGCATCTACCTTTTCAACCATATCTCATGCCTTTTTTATTGCTTTACAAACTTGACTGGTTACGTGCTTTATGTACTATTGCCTCTTTAAACTGTTTATTTTTCATATCATATAGGCATCTCTTTCTGAATCACATATGAAGATTCAATCTTGTTCCCTTCTCTGTCACTCATCTATTATTGCTAAAATATAGTTTTTATGATCTTACAGTTATAGGTCCAACCCTTAGATTATCTGGTGAAGTGATTCTTTCTTATTTAGTACTTTAAAGTACTTTCTTCTCTCTTTTACGAGTGTGGCTTTCAACCTTTCCTTTTCTTTTTGGCATTCCACCAATCTTGCTAAGGCTGTATTATATAACCTTTTCCAATTCTAACATTCTTGAGAAATTTTGATGGCCTTCTTTTGCTTTTCTTAAGCTTTGCCTTTCCATTGGTTCATTTTTTCTTGGAGCTCATCCACTTTACGTTGCTGACTAAGGTAAGATTTAGTGACCTTTCCAGTCTTGAATTGGACTCGTAACCTTTTATTTTCCTGGTGCAGATCTTTTAAATCATTATTGGCTAGATCTCATTCTTTTATGGCTTTTTCTAATTTGTTCTCTTATATCTTTGCTTCATATTTTAATTGTCCCACCTTCTCATGAAGTCTCAAATTTTCTCTTCTTATTTTTTCTTTTTCAACTTCTAATTCTTTTTTGACAAGTTCGATTTTTTATAATTGCACTTTTATCGAAAGATTAGTCGATCGATGCGAGCTATCATCGAAAGGGAATATTATGTCTCTAAGTCGCTTTGCTTTCCAAATTTGATAATTAGGGGTGACTTTATCGATTAGAGGCCCTAATCTTATCCTTCGTGTTTTCTTCCATGCTTGATTTAACTGTTCTGGGGTTTTTGAGGGATTTGGTTCCCCGTAAGTGAATTCTACTTGGGCCAGGTCATGAGTAACAGGAACAAATTGCTTTGCACCAAATTGCCTAAGTACCATCAATGGAACGTAACTTACAATACCCTATAATTCTAACAATGGTATCCATGACTCATTTTCTTCATGATACAACAAAGGCACTCGAGACATCCAAGGCACCATCCATTTAATTTCATCACCAGTAAACCTTCACAAGAAAAGACCCACTTTTTTTTTATCTTCAATGTTGGCCATTGATTTTTATAGAACTCTTCAATTGGTGCTTTGTTTTATAGATATGGCTTTGAAAATGAGCTCTTCCCACATTTGAAATGATTTCTAACCCATACATATAATAGCGGTGCACATCCTATGAACCATCCCTTTCCATTTCATCGACAAAGATTGAGTGATTTGATGGTTTCAGCTAGGACTGTTGGAGTGGGATTAATTGCTTGGGTTTCAATTTGTTCAAAAAAGTCTACCACAGTTATCTCAATGTAACCCAAAGTCTTTGGAAAGATTACCATTCCATACAATGATAAAGCAAACACAGCCATGCCTTGGTCATCATTCAAATGCTCCTGAATGAAGTTTCAAAAAAAGTCCCAATGAATGTCGAGATGTTCAACTTTAGGCTTTGTGAAGGAATAAATGGTTTCCACTTTAACCCCATAAGGTTGGCCAATTTTTTGTGATAACTTAATTTTAACTTTTGAGTAAACACTTTATCTGGACACTGTAGTTCTATTCCAAGTAAAACTGAATACTCTTCAATAGTTGGCATTAAATCTTCTTGATTAAAAGTGAAGCATCTATAGGATAGATCCTAAAACTATATAGCTACCCTAATCAATTGTTCATTGATCACTACTGAAATAAGTGATGCAATCTACCCATACTTCTTACAAAAGCTTTCTTTTCTTTCTTCCCTTAACTGTCCCTAGATAATAGCTAAATCTTCTAAATCATTCTGTGTGAGATTCAAATGCACCCTCTCGGGTAACTCAGGCACATAGCCAACGGGCAAGCAATCTCCATTCTTTGGTTGAGTTTTTTTCGACCAAACATGTACTTCATTATGCAACTTACATGGTACAGTGACTTAGGATGAGCAAATCTGTAGTATGAGATCCATGAAAACTTCTTAGGAAAAATATGTCATAGGGCAAATATCTCGATGCATAATTGTATGATATGATTAATGTAAAAAAAAATTGAGTTAGTGTGAGGATACGGTTTGAAAATAACATTATTTTAAGTTTTTTAGATTTTTTTTGTTTTGTTTTATTTTATATTACACACAATTTTCATTCTCAGGTATTTCTTACAAGAAGGTGGACAAAGCTTTACCTAAGGTTGGTTTTCTAAGCTTATTATGTGCTGGATTTGGATTGACACATGTCTAAAGGTTCCCATATTGTTTCTCATTGTCATCCATGTTGGACTAGTAAGGGACTCTAATTTTCAGCCATTACAGGCTACAAATGAAAATGATTTAATTTGAGTGAAAGTATTTCACTTGCCATTATAGAGGTTATCACCTTATAAGGGCATAGGTATTTTACTTCCTCCTATAATGGATAGAGCCCAGGTGTAGAGCTCATGCATGAGATGTAACGTATCATTGTGTGTGCAAATGTATCCTAATTTATTATGAATAATAAATAAAAGCATAAGAGGCATAGTAAAAGAAACATGTGCGAATTTTTTGTTTTAGATTTTTTATTTTTTACCATTTGATTTTTTTTGTTAAAAGTGAAAAATAAAAATCTAAGAGACCGATTAAGACTATTTAAATCAAAATTTGAGGATAACATGTAGTTAATTTTGGCTTGACTCTTGAAAATAAAAGGCATCCCCAATCGAGTCGCCAAGTTCTCGTAACGATTTTATGTTCACCTGACGAATTGAAAACAAAAATAAAAAAAATAACGGAGTCGCCACCAATCTTTTTTGGCTAGGTGCGATTGGCTACCTATTAAAACATATCCTTTTAATGAAATCTTAAAATTAATTAAAATTCATTAAGAGGATAATTTTAGGGTCTGTGTAATAATTTGGGTTCGGGAGTCGGTTACGTATGGGAAAGGATTAGCATCCCCACAATGCCCATTTAAAACAATACCAATTAACTATGTGTTGTCCTTTGATTTCGATAAAAAATAGTTTCATTTTCGGTATTTGAAAAATAATTTTCTTGATTTTTTTATTGAAAATTATTTCTTTTATTGTTTAAATTTTATTCGAAAAAAATAAATTAGAAAACTTTTACTAAAATAACTCTTAAAATGTTTCAGTATGTTGGTAATATTAAAAGAACTATCTCTCACCTAAAGATTTTTTAAGCATCACTTCTTAGAATACCTGAAAATCTTATTTTCAGAGGCTTAAATTTATTTTTCGTAAAAAAAAACTATATCGTGCATGCAATGCAGAATGTTATCATGTTGATGCGCATATTTTATTCCTTTTTTAGAAATTTTATTTATTGTTTTATTAATTTTTTTATTTTTAAATTAAATTTTTGAAGAAAAATAATTATTATATTGAAGATTTTCTATAAATACTCCAATATACTGGTAATATTTAAAAAAAACTTTTCACCTAGGGATTTCATAAAGCATCACTACTTGAAATACTTTTAGAATCCCATCATTGGATAAAAATTTTTTTTCTCATTTTTATTACTTATTCTTAATTTATTAATTAATTTATAATTATTATTAACAAAAAAAATTTTTATTGTATTGAAAAATTTTTATAAATACTCCAATATACTGGTAATATTTAAAAAAAATCTTCTCACCTAGAGATTTCATAGGCATCACTACTCGGAGTACCTTTGAATCCCATCATTGGATAAAATTTTTTCTTTTCTTATTTTTTTATCAACTTTATATTATTTTTATTTAATCAACATGTTTTACCAATTATTTTATAAGGTTTATTCAAAATTATCAAAAAAATTTTATTATATTTTATCACTTATTTTTGTTAATTATATTATAAAATAATAAAAATTTATTTTGGTAAATTTTAACATTTTAACATGCATAAATATAAAGAATAATAATTAAAATAACAAAAATAATATATAAAATAAATTTTAAAAAAATCAAAATAAAAATTTTTTTTACCTGAATCGAATTGATTAACAGTCCGATCAACGCGTGGTTCGGACCGACGTTTGATCTGGCACTAGCGGTTCGATCTAAGTCGATTTAGCGGTTCGGGGCAGTTCGATTCAATATGGTTTGGTTTAGATGGATTGGTCAGAGGCTGAAAGAGAAACAGGTCACAGGGTCACTGAGTCAAGTGTGTAGACTTTCGGTCGAGTCATAGATTGATGTACAGATCCTCAGGGTTCAAAATGACGTCGTTTTGGGCATTATTGAAATGACGTCGTTTTAGGTTTAGTCTTTTATATAAAAGTCAAAAAAAATTTCATTCATTTCTTCCCTTTCAAAAAAAAAAAAACCTCATTTTTTTTACGCAGCTAAAACACAGATGCTAGTTGATCGGTGCCTCTGCCATCGTTGCCACCGTTTGTCGGTCACCGACCGCTGTCGTCGATGGTCAAAAAATCTAAAAAAAGAGTAAAATGTTCCTCTCAACCTCCTAAACCTAGATCTGACTTCCTTTTCACCTAAAAGTGCTAAACAATGTAGATCTGACCTGAAAGTTTTAACCAAAAAATATATTTTTTTGTGTCATTTTTTTTGTGATGCTAGCGCTGGGTTCCCCATTCCAAGGGATTATGTTTCTGATTTTTTTTTTGTTATTTTTGTTTTTCTTTGACAAAATACTTTTTTTTGACAATTTTCTTATTAGTTTTTTTTTTTGATTCCTATCTTTTTCCTTACAGGTAACAAACTCTATTTATAAAGCTTTATAGGATTCAAATCCTAGTTTTTCTGAGATTCGAATCCAATTTTTCAACCTAAAATCCATGCTGCCAATTTAGGCAACGTGTCGGGCGGCTGCCGGTGGTGGTGGCCGCTGGCATTTTAGACTTTGGTGATGGTGCATTTAATGCAATCACACCTTAGTCAACTTGAATTGGATAAGGAAAGAAGAAGAAGGAAAAAAAAAAAAAAGAAAGAAAGAAAGAAAAAGAAAGAAAAGAGAAGAAAAAAATAATTAAAAAATGGTGTTTACAAATAATAATAATAATAATAATAATAAAATATTTATTTTAAAAAATTTAAAATAATTGGTATCTCTTAAAATAGCTAAAAAGTATTAAACCAAAAGTATGATTCGATATAAATTAATAAAATATTAATATAAAAATAATTTCAAGCAAAATATAAAAGAATTGATATTTTAAAATGAAAGAATAAAAAACTATTGATGTAAACATGTGAGATCTAGAAATAATAAAATTTGTTTCAATCGACATAAAACATGTTAGAAATATCGTAACATTTTAAAAAATAAGTTATGAAAATTTTGAAAGTAATAAAATGTAAGAATAAGACTTTGCTTGATATAGAAGATGAAAAGGGATAAGGATAAAACATTTTAATCTAATAGTTAAACTACAAAATAAAAAAGTGATTATAAATTTTAATTATTAGATTAATAAGGTTTTCAATTTTAGTCTTTTTCATCTTTAATTTTAACCAAGCAAAGCTTAAGTGTTGAAAGATATTATTTTAAAGTAAATAACTATGTTAATAATGTAAAATTTAAATTAATTATTTTTCTAATTAATAGATATATAACATCAATGACTAAATAAATACTTTCAAGGCTAAAAAGATAACATAAAAAGTTAATATTTTAAAATATATTTTAATAATTATTAACTTAAATAGTTGAGAAGAATAACAAAATTCATATCAGTTAGTTTAAAATAAGTTAGAAGTGACGTAATGCTTTAAGATAGAATTATAAAACTTTTAAGTATAATGAAAGAAAAGAATAAACGTAAAAAGATATTTTCTTAACATAAATGATTAGGTTGTTACGTAAAATTTAAATTAATTATTATTCATATAAATATTTTTAGGCCAATGACTAAAATATACTTAAAAGTAAAAAAAGACAATGTTAAAAAATTTATGTTTGAAAATAAAAAAATAAAAAAAATCATTAATGTAAACATATGTGAGAAATTATAAAATTAGTATAATTTGTTGTAAAATGAGTTAGAAGTGTTATAACATCAAAAGATAAAGTTATAAAATTTTAACATAAATTGTAGACACCTAATTTGATCCAGGCCTGGATCAATTGGGCCAGTCCAAATGGGTAAGCCCATTTGTATTTGTATTTTTATTTATTTATAAATATATATTTTTATTATTATTTATCTATTAATCTTTTTTATTAATCTATTAATATATATACGTTTTTATTATTTATTAATATATTTTTATTATTCATCTATCAATGTATGTTTATCAATTATGATGATTATTATTATTATTATTATTTTGGGTTTATCTGTTTTGAATTTCGTTTGAATTATTATTTAATAGATATAATTTTTGGTTATAGAAGAAGGTTTTGCCATGGATCAGGGGATTGAAAAGAGTTTGGATTGGATTCAAAGTATGAATCCTAATCCCAAAAAGAATTGGGATTGATCAGAAACTCTTCTGATCAATCCCTATAAATAGGTGCTGGAACATACGGGAAAAGACACACAGATAGGGAGAAAAACACAACAGAGAGGTGAAACAGAGACAAAAGGTGTTTAAATGTAGTTTAGGATTTTTAGAAGATTTTTTTTAATTTTTGGATTTTTTTTTTGGAAAATTTTTGAAAATTTTTTAGAATCCGACAAATTTTTTGACGATATTTAAGTTTTTCGACTATTTTTCTGGTGAAATACCCTATTTTGACGAAAAAACCCAGAAATCAGTGAGAATCCTGCCAGTGTTCTTCGTAGGTAGAGAGAAAGAGAGAGAAAACTGAGGGGAAGAGAGAGGAAGGGGAGAAGCATCTGGCAAAAAAAAAAAAGATTTTTGGCCTTTTATACTTGTTCAAGATGATGTCGTTTTGGCGTTAAATCAGCCTAGAGGATCCGCGTGTTTTTTTTAGGTTCGACCTGACCTGAGCACTGACTCGTGTCTGACCTAATTGCCAACCAACCCCTGGAGCCGAGCCGCCTCCTACCGAGTCGTGTTTTCGAGCCATTCACCTTTCTGGAGCCGAGCTAAATCTCAACCTCTGAGCCAAGCCGCCTAAGGTTTTTTTTCTATTTATTTATTTATATTTATTATTATTATTATTTTAAATTAGAATTATTTGGTATATCTTAATTTTATTTTATTTTTATTTCTTATTTTTTAGGATTTTCTTAAAATAAAATTTTTTTAAAATATATATATTTTTTAAGGGAAAGTTGAAAGTATCAATTTCCCTGAAAATAAAAAAAAAGGGTTTTTAAAAAAATATATTTTTTAAGAAAAGTTGAAAGTATCAAAGTTAAAAATATCAATTTTCCTGAAAGTAAAAAAAAGGGTTTTTTTTTAAAAAATATTTTTTAGGGAAAGTTGAAAGTATCAATTTCCCTTGAAAATAAAAAGGTTTTAATATATATATATTTTTAGAAAAAAGTTGAAAGTATCAATTTTTCCTTGAAGTTAAAATTTAAAAAAAAAAAAACATTTTGAGGAAAAGTTGGAAGTACCAATTTCCTTAAAAATTTTGTAAAAAAAAAAAAACGTTCTAAGAAAAAGTTGAAAGTATCAATTTTTCTTAGAATAAAAAACTTCCAAATCCTTTAAGGAAAAGTTGAAAGTATCAATTTTCCTTGTACAAAAGCAATAAGTTTTTTTTAAGAAAGAGAAGGATTTATATCTAAAATTGAGTTTTTATTTCTTTTCTTTTCTTAAGAAATATAAATGTTAAACAATCCAACGATGGAGCTTCTGCAAGTAAAACAGTAGTTTCCTTGCATACTCTTGATGTAAGGGAATTTTTTCAATTTTTTGCTAAAAGTATTCGAGTCAATTGAGAATAATTTTCAATAATTAATTACTTGGTAAATTTTTAAGGCTTATTGGATAACACAAAATTAAGCTGGTACCTCTTTCGATGGGCGTTGTGAAGGTGTTATAACCTTTTTTACACGTAGTTGTACTCTCAAATCCTGTTCTGGTTAGTAGACCTGAACCTATTCCTTTAGGGACCCTTAAGCTTAGGTTTTCTTTAAAAAGATAGATTCTTTAAGTGGCCAATCGCACCTAGACAGAAAAGATTAGTGGCGACTCCTTAAGTCAATATCTAGTGATAGATCCCCGAATCTATATGTTATGACAATTTGGCGACTCCACTAAGAGTTAGGCTAGCAAATAAATTTGTGTTATCCAAAAGCCTAATAAAATTGAACCTTTTATATAGATTTTTTTAATTCATTCATGTTTATTTACTTTGTTAATTCTGTCATTCATTTGCATATGCATAACATGAGCTCTATACCCGAGCTCCGTCCTTTTAGGAGAGAGTAAAGTACCTATTACTTTTGTGAGATTTAATGCTTCCGTAGTGGCTAACGAAATATTTCTACTCAAATTGTACCTTTTCTACTTGTAGCCTATAATGGGCGAGGATTAAGGTGCCTTACTAGTCTGTGATGGACAATGATGTAAGGAGCAATTTGAGAACCTTTAAACTTTAACCTCAAATCACATATAGTGAACCTTAAGAGTGCTTAACCTATAGATAGAGCCATCTTTCTTCCTTTTTAGAATTGACTAAAAGCATAGGGTTCATTCCTCTTATTCTGTGTAATGTTTTTAATTTACTTAGTTATTTATTTATTCCTTCTTACTTGGTATACTAATCTCTTCTTTTATTCATGTTTGCATGATCCGTACTCATATCATAAAGTTGCATAAAAAATATTTGCTTGAAATTTGATCTTCAATAAAGAGTTTTTTTCATGAACTCTATAGAACGATTAGTTTACTCTTCATCTGTATTTGCTTTTTGTGAGTCACCTAACGAAGTAAAAGTATAGTAAAAAAAGATGCAACTAAAGATGGAGGATTGTTTACCAATCAACTATGATTCTACTCCATCTCAAGAAATATCTATCCTCCTCAAACAAAATAATTTAGAAGATTTGGTTGATATATGAAAGAAAATGAGCCCAGCTAGACAAGAGAAGTTTTGCTAGAGGCATGGATATATAGCACACCTTCTCATAGTAAATGTCGATGATCAACTAATCAAAGCTACAACATAATTCTGGGATCCTGTATACAAGTGTTTCATCTTCAATGAAGTTGATATGATACCAACCATCGAAGAATATTCGACTTTGTTGGGTTTGCACCTCAAGGCTCCTGATAAGATATATGTCAAAAAACATAAGTCAAGATTTCGTAAGGATTTGGCTCGACTCATGGGAATAGACAAAGAAGTTATGGATTCTCATACAAAGAAGAAACAAGAATAGGTTTGCCTACCTTGGAAGTTCTTTCATGATTTTTTAGTGCAACATATCGACGAAGAACGGGGGTTAGATGTATTTGCCTTAGCTATATACGGAATAGTGATATTTACAAAGGTTTTGGGTTATATTGAAAAAGCAATGATTGAATTCTTTGAGAGTGTGATCAATGGTTGTAACCCTTCAACAGTAATATTAGTAGAGATTGTTAGATCTTTGAGTTACTGTCGTCAAAATGGAAGGCATTTTATAGGCTACATACAGTTATTGTACTTATAGATGAAAAACCATTTCAAGTGAAAAAAGGTACTTTCTCAAAGCTTTATGTCCATAATCGAGCTTTGATCAAAGAATTTCATAAAAGTGTGTAGTCAGAACAAAAGTCTAAAAAGGAGTGGATAGCTTTCCTACAAAAATTGACTAGTGCCGAAGTAAGATGGTTGATCTCGTAGATGAATCATGAACCTATGCTGTATCAGCATAGAGATAATAATGTGGTCTCACTTTTAGATTTATGAGGAGTAACAAGTTATGCACCACTTCTAGTGAGAGGGCAGTTTGGGGTAGAACAGTTCATTCTTATGATGCATGGGCTTCATCAGTTAGATTTTTCTTACAGTGAGCCAAAAACATTTCAGAGGATGAATGAGATGATTAAAGCATGAAAAAACCCCCATAAAGTGAGTCCTGGATCATTCACTGATAAGGTCACCTCTGGATACTTGGTTTGGAGAGCAAAACGAAGATAAAAAATGGTATTCACTTATGAAATCTCTCAACCACTAATAAGAGAAAAGCTTGAAAAGATACCATCAGAATTAAAACTTACAACAAAAAAATTTGAATCCAAAAAATATAAGTTAAAGCAAGAGATTCAAAAACTTCAAGAAGAGAGGGATCAATGGAAAAAAAAAACCGAAAAGCATGAACTCAAAATTTGTAAGATTATTAGGGAGCATGACACCAATACAAGATCAAGCATCATAATTTGGTACCATATCATTCGAAAATGAATGGGGCAGTTGAGGCAGCTAACAAGAATATCAAAAGACTTTTTGAAAAGATGACTAAGACTTATAAAGATTGGCATGAGAAGTTACCATTTGCACTACATGCATATCGAACATCAATGCGCACTTCTACTGGGGCAACCCCATTTTTTTTGGTTTCTGGGATGGAAGCTGTACTGCTAGTGAAAGTGGAAATCCCATCCTTGAGAGTTCAAAAAGAAGTTGAATTGGAAGAGCTTGAATGGATTCGAGAGCACTATGAACAGTTGAATTTCATTAAAGAAAAGATATTGACAACGTTATGCCATGATCAACTATATCAAAGACAAATGATGAGGGCTCATGACAAAAAGGTCTAACCTCATTATTTTTGAGAAGGAGAGTTAGTCTTAAAGAGAATTCTTCCAAATCAACATGATAATAGAGGAAAATGGACTTCGAATTGGGAATGACCATATGTGGTAAAACGGGCTTTCTCAGGTGAAACATTGATACTGATTGAGATGGATGGAACTGATTTGCCCCATCTTGTAAATTTTATGCTGTGAAGAAATACTATGCTTAAAAAAAAGAAACAATAAAAAAAAAGATAAAAGGGGACTCAAGGCAAAAGTCTCAAGAAGGCGGTTTGAGTCATAAGGGGGTTTATCTAAGTTGAAAATCTAAAAAGGCAGCTTAGATGGGAAAGATATAGCATCAAATCTAAAAATTCATTGGCATGGAGGCTAGCAAATTCGAAGGAGCTCTAAGTTGTTAAATGCATTGGATGGTTGAGTTTTCAGAAGAACCTTGAGATGTGTTATCATGATTGTTCGATTGTTCATTTTTAGGCATTGTCTCCCTGTACTTATCCTTGTAATTCTTTTTTGGCTAAAGTTTGCCAACCTTTCTGCTAATAAAAGACACTTTTCTTCATTCTTTGTGTGCCTCTTCTATTGATTATTTCCTATCATTCCTATTATTTTCTCATTAATACCTTGCAATGAAAAAAATGTATGAATACATTCTTACTTTTTGATATTGAAATAATGATTGATAAATGAATAATAACATGAAAGATTGTTATATTACATTGGAAAGGTCAAGAGTGATAAAGGCAAATTTGAAATTTTCAGTTCCTGATAAGGACATTGAATTTAGAAAAAGATTGCCTACAGAAAGGATATAAGAATCAAATGAAAGAGATGATTGAGAGTTATGCTAACTCAATCCTGAAAAATAGTGTAAGTCGATCTTTGAAGAATAAAGGGTTTGAGGCCCAAGAAAAGAGCTTGAGAAACTTGAGTACCATAACTGAATGGAAATTAATTAGTCAGCATTTGCATAACATGCATTGAATTTTGCATGCATTGCATTTCGCATAAGCATATACTGCATTTGAGAAAGTATAGTGCATAAATTCAAAAAGCAAGGGTATTCTAAATTCCACATGAAAAAGACAGATGTGGAGACTTTTTCAAATTGGAAAAAAAAACTTGTCAGGTAAGTTTTTAATCATTGAAATAGGATAACTTTCGGTATCATGATTGATTTGTAAGACCTTTGGGGCATAATCTCTTGAAATTCCTTCAAACATGATCTTTAACTCTTTTGGACATGATTATCAAAAAGCGTTTACTTTTCAAAGTTATGGTGCCTCTGTTTAAAGGAGCAATTTACTTTCCAAAAGTAGTTGAACCTCTGTTTAGAGGAGCTTTATTTATTTTTTCAAAGTCAGTGAGCCTTTGATTAGAGGTGCTTTGTTTATTTTTCAAAAGTCAATGAGCCTCTGATTAGAGGAGCTTTGTTTATAGTTTCAAAAGTTGATGAGCCTCTGATTAAAAGAGCTTTATTTATATTTTTCAAAGTCGTTAAGCCTATGTTTAGAGGAGCTTTGTTTATGTTTTTCAAAGTCATTGAGCCTCTACTTAGAGGAGTTTTGATAAAAATTTTAACCAAAAAATAAAAAATAAAAAAAGCAAAAAAAAAAAATCAATTGATTCTTGAATGGGTGTTTACATCTTTGCACAATTTCTGTTTCACAGAAAATGCGTAAAGAGGGGCAGCTGTAGACATTCAATTTGATCCAAGCCCGGATCAATTGGGCCTGATCTAAATGGGTAAGTCCATTTGTATTTGTATTTTTATTTATTTATAAATATATATTTTATTATTATTTATCTATTAATCTTTTTTATTAATCTATTAATATATATATGTTTTTATTATTTATTAATATATTTTTTATTATTTATCTATCAATGTATGTTTATCAATTATGATTATTATTATTATTATTTTGGGTTTATCTGTTCTAAATTTTGTTTGAATTATTATTTGATAGATATAATTTTTGGTTTTAGAAGAAGGTTCTGCCGTGGATCAGGGGATTGAAAGAGTTTGGATTGGATTCAAAGTATGAATCCTAATCCTAGAAGGAATTGGGATTGATCAAAAACTCTTCTGATCAATCCCTAAAAATAGGT
Source organism: Durio zibethinus (assembly GCF_047325235.1). NCBI lineage: Eukaryota > Viridiplantae > Streptophyta > Magnoliopsida > Malvales > Malvaceae > Durio > Durio zibethinus. Next base: position 10,435,504 of record NC_143165.1, read on the forward strand.
GCTGGAACATACAGGAAATGACACACACAGATAGGGAGAAAAACACAACAGAGAGGTGAAACAGAGACAAAAGGTGTTTAAAGGCAGTTTAGGATTTTTAGAAGATTTTTTTTTAATTTTTGAAGTTTTTTTTCTGGAAAATTTCTAGAAAATTTCCAGAATCCGATGAATTTTTCGACAATATTTCAGTTTTTCGACTACTTTTCTAGTGAAATACCCAGTTTCCGATGAAAAAACCCAAAAACTAGTAAGAATCCTGTCGGTGTTCTTCGCAGGTAGAGAGAGAGGGAGAGAAAACTGAGGGGAAGAGAGAGGAAAGGGAGAAGCGTCTTGCAAAAAAAAATAGGATTTTTGGCCTTTTATACTTGTTCAAGACAACATCGTTTTGGTGTTAAATCAGCCCAGAGGATCCACATGTTTTTGTAAGCTTCGACTCGACCCGAGCGTTGACCCATGTCTGATCCGATTGCCAACCAACCCCTGAAGTCGAGCCGCCTTTCGTCAAGCCATGATTTCGAGCCATTCACCTTTCTGGAGTCGAGCCGAATCTCAACCTTTGAGCTGAGCCGCCTAAGGTTTTTTTTTTTTCTATTTATTTATTTATTTATTTATTTATTATTATTATTATTTTAAATTAGAATTATTTGGTATATTTTAATTTTATTTCTTATTTTTTAGGATTTTCTTAAAATAAAATTTTTTTAAAAATATATATTTTTTAAGGAAAAATTAAAAGTATCAATTTTCCTGAAAATAAAAAAAAAAGGTTTTTTAAAAAATATTTTTTAGAGAAAGTTGAAAGTATCAATTTTTCTGAAAGTAAAAAAGGGGTTTTTTTTTAAAAAAATATTTTTTAGGGAAAGTTGAAAGTATCAATTTTTTTTGAAAATAAAAAAATTTTTAAAAAAATATATTTTTAAGAAAAAATTGAAAGTATCAATTTTTTCTTGAAGTTAAAATTAAAAAAAAAAAAAACCATTTTGTGGAAAAGTTAGAAGTACCAATTTTCTTTAAAAATTTTATAAAAAAAAAACGTTTTAAGAAAAAGTTGAAAGTATCAATTTTTCTTGTACAAAAGCAATAAGTGTTTTTTTTTTTAGGAAAGAGAAGGATTTATATCTAAAATTGAGGTCTTTATTTTTTTCTTTTCTTGAGAAATATAAATGTTAAACAATCCAACGATGGAGCTTCTGCAAGTGAAACAGTAATTTTCTTGCATACTCTTGAGGTGAGAAAAATTTTTCAATTTTCTGCTAAAAGTATTAGAGTCAATTGAGAATAATTTTCAATAATTAATTACTTGGTAAATTTTTAAAGCTTATTAAATAACACAAAATTAAGCTAGTATCATCTTTCGATGGGCGTTGTGAGGGTATTATAACCTTTCTCACACATAACCGTACTCTCGAACCTTATTTTGATTAGTAGACCTGAATCTATTTTTTTATGGACCCTTAAGCTTAAGTGTTCCTTAAAAGAATAGATTCTTTAGGTGACTAATCGCACCTAGACAAAAAAGATTAGTGACGATTCCTTAAGTCAATGTCTTACGATAGATCCCCGGATCTATATGTTATGACATAAATAATTAAGAAAAGATTAAGTATAAGAAAATATTATTTTAACATAAAACCAAAGAATAAATATAAAAATTTAAATTAATTATTGTTCTTGTAAATATTTATGCCATGACTAAAAAATATTTTAAAGACTAAAAGAATGAAAGACAACGTTGAAAATTAATATTTGAAAATAAATAATCTTCAAAAAAAATTATTAACACAAACATGTGAGAGAAATAATAAAATGCATATCATTTGTAGTAAAATGAGTTAAAATTATTGTAACATTTTAATAAAGAATTATGAAAATTTTAAGTATAATCACAGTAAAAGAGAATCCAAAGAAATTAAATAAAAAAGAATCGAAAAAAAATTGCGTGATATTCTACTCTTAAGTTATTTCGAAAGGAATTTAAAAATTAATGCTACACTGTTTAATATTTAAAATTGAGGATGGCATTTGTTAAAGCTAAGATCAAATCAACGTGGAAATGTGGATTTCAGGATAAGGGAATATATCGTGGGAGAGTGTCGGTGGTCGTTGACGTAGACCAAAAGACATGCCCCCTGCTTCCTTCGTAATTGGTTGCTGTCTCTCACACGTCTCTTTATGGATGTAAATGATTACGATACGAGGTGGATAAATTTGTTTTTTATTTTTAAAAAATTTTTATATTATATTAATATTTATATATATTTAATGAATATTTTAAATTTATTTTATTTTTTTAAATATTTAATAGGTATAAGTAATTTTTATATTTATATTATTTAATAAAAAAATTTACTAATAATATATAAATATATATATATATATAAAATATAAGTACGAAGCAAATATTATATTACTTGTTTTCACATTCTTGTTTAATAAAAATTTAAAAATTATAACTATTCATATTCATATAATATAATATTTATTATTATTTTTATTAAGATAAAAAAAATTAAATTCTTTATTAAATATAGATAAAATTAATATTCCTATATCTCTTAAAAGCGTCGTGCATTGAACCACTGTTTACACCGTGAAGGACAAGGAAAACACCTTTCTTTTTATATTTTATTTTTCTTTCTTTTTCTCTTCAATTCCCGCCGTGAAATTTCAGAAACAGTGAAAAAAAATTACACCTACAAAGAAACAACAAAACTTTAACCAAACACTTAGGGACTGTTAAAGCGCACGTGACCTGCATGTGCGGTCAATTTGTTGCTAAATTCGTATAATCATTCATACCTCTAGTATAATTTCGATAGTTGTTTCTGCATTTTCATTTTTTTCAGTCTGACCCCAAAATTGCAATTTGGAGAATTTGTTTCCTCTGTTAAAAAACTGTTCCAACAAAAAGTGGTAGAAAAAATTGTTGTTCTTGGTTTATGCATATTTGAGAGTAGTGTTGTCTCACAAGTATACAATTCTCACTCTCTAAAATAAAAAGAAAAATTAAAAAAATTAAATTCTTTGAATAAAATATTAATATTTAATTTTACACTCAATTTATAATTATTTGTAACATGAAAATTTAGCTAATAAGCAAGGTCTATCATATTCCCTCTGGTGAAAAAAAAATTCAATTTATTATTTGCGATCAACAATAATTTTTTGAAGAAAAAGATGGAAAAATGCTGAAGTAATGTATTTAAAAGTTTTCAATCTATATCAACATGACAAGTGAACACTTTTAGAAAAGGCTAGCTAGTTCACTCGATAACTTTGTAGTTTCCATTTAAGTTTGTTAAAGTAAAATGGTCTGGTAATGAATTAAGATGCTTTTGGAGGACCTTCTTTCATTGTTTTTCTTTTTTTAATTGTTCCACGAGTTAATTCTCATCGGCCAACGTTTCACACTTCTTCCATCACCATCAATATTTATTATGTATACATAACTCGTTATCTCCATTGTATATAATACGTTTTTAACATAAATGAAACAAATTATAAGTACATAATACAATTTGAGGGGATTCAATTGAAGAATACATGTACATAGATTGAGAATGTAATCCCTTGAAAACCAACAAAATAAAGTAGGTGAGAAAATTACTGCTGAAAAATAATTGGAAAAAAACAAAAATAAAGGGATCAATAGTTCAAAAGTGGATGTGATATCCCACCAGCAAAAGCTGTGATGAACAAGCTGGCAATCTTGATAACAATCAGATTTCTTGGAAAGAAAAAAAAAACATGTGAACTAAAATGTATTTCGCCCAAGACATCAGGAAAAGATGTTACTTTGGACCCTTGTCAATTTGTCTTCAACTAAAGGTTTGAATAATAATAATAATAATAATAATAATAACAATAATAATAATAGTAATAATAATAATAATAATAATAATAATAATAAAAGACTTTAAAGAAATTAAAGAAGTCTTTAATGCAACTTTCCCAGGTAGTTTCAGTTAGTTACAAAGATTTTAAGTAGAACTTTTCTATATTTGTGAATTGTTGATTTTTTTTTTGTTTCATTTGAAGCAAAGTTGACTTGTATTTCATCGGTTTTCTTTAAACACGAAAGAAAATTGAAATTAACAGAAATTTATCACTTACATTAATAAAATATTTTTATTTTATTATTTTTATTTAAAAATCAATAAATTAAAATACAATGACAATAATTTAATATTAACTCTTAATAAAATGAAAAATTAAAGAAGTTACGCCTCCCAATAAAAGGAAAAGATGTTTAGGCCCTTTACAAATTGTCTTCCGCTAAGGATTAGAATAAGAAAATTAGTAATTATAATAATAATAAAAAAAAGACTCCAAAAGAAATTAAAGAAGTCTTTGATGAAACTTCCTCTGTAGTTTCAATTGGTCACGTAAGTCTTTGATGGTTCAATTTTTTTATTCAATTGAAGTAAAGTTGTTTGATCGTGAAACTTCATATTTCCTTGTTATATTGATCTTTTTTCTTCTGTGTTGCTGCCTTACCTTACTCTTGCAACTTTCTCCTCAAACAGTTTCCATTGAAGCAATCAAGCATCGTCTTCTATCATTATCTCCACATCTTCCAGCTAGCTAAACTACCAAATCCTTTGTTTGATTTCTGCCTTATTGCTCTTCTTTTTATAACTCAAGAAAAAAATTTTGGTGCTCTTTTAATTTCCTTGATTTTCTACTTTACTTCAATAACTAAAAAAAGGGGTTTTTTTTTTTTTTTGCTTTTATTGATTTCTAATTTTCTGTTCTTTTAACAGGGAAATAGAAAAAAAAAAAACTGGTCCTTGATTTTCCTTTACAGATCCATACAGCTTTTGAAGATCCATCTCAAGTGAGGTATGCTTCAATAAACCATTTATATATAAATTTTATTCTTCATAATTTTTGCTGTGCTCAACTTCTGTCTGGTTTGCCTCGATTAGTCTTCGATTTTCACTTTTACTTGTTTACGAATTTACTTAAAATAAAAAATAATAAAATATTTATTTTAAAAATTTTAAAATAATTGCTATCTCTTAAAATACCTAAAAAGTATTATTAAACAAAAAATATGATTCTATATAAATTAATAAAATATTAACATAAAAATAATTTCAAGGAAAATATAAAAGAATTGATATTTTAAAATGAAAGAATACAAAAATATTGATGTAAACATGTGAGATCTAGAAATAATAAAATTTATTTCAATTGACATAAAATTTGTGAGAAATATTGTAAATTTTAAAAAATAAGTTATGAAAATTTTAAAAGTAATAAAAGGTAAGAATAAGGCTTTGACTTGACATAGAAGATGAAAAGGGATAAGGATAAAACTTTTTAATTTAATAGTTAAATTACAAAATAAAAAAGTGGTTACAAATTTTAATTATTGAATTAATAAGTTTTCCATTATTGATCTTTTCCATCTTTAGTTTTAACCAAGCAAAATTTAAGTGTTGGAAAATATTATTTTAACATAAATAACTAGGTTACTAATGTAAAATTTAAATTAATTATTTTTCTAATTAATAGATATATAACATCGACGGCTAAATAAATACTATCAAGGCTAAAATGATAACATAAAAAGTTAATATTTTAAAATATATTTTAAAAATTATTAACGTAAATAGTTGAGAAGAATAATAAAATTTATGTTAGTGAGTTTAAAATAAGTTAAAAGTAACGTAATATCTTAAGATAAAATTATAAAAATTTAAAATATAATAAAAGGTAAGAATAAATGTAAAAAGATATTTTTTAACATAAATGATTAAGTTATTATGTAAAATATAAATTAATTATTATTCATGTAAATAATTTTAGGCCAATGACTAAATATTACTTAAAGTAAAAAAAGACGGTGTTAAAAAATTAGTGTTTGAAAATTAAAAAAAAATATTAATGTAAACAAGTGTGAGAAATTATAAAATTAGTATAATTTAAAATGGGTTAGAAGTGTTATAACATCAAAAGACAAAGTTATAAAAATTTTAACATAAATAATTAAGAAAAAAAAAGTATAAGAAGATATTAATTTAACATAAATAATAAAGAATAAGTACAAAAATTTAAAATTAATTATTGTTCTTGTAAATATTTTAGGGCATCACTAAAAAATATTTTAAAGACTAAAAAAATAAAAGACAATGTTAAAAATTAATATTTGAAAATAAATAATCTTTAAAAAATATATATTAACACAACATGTGAGAGAAATAATAAAATACCTATCATTTGTAGTAAAATGAGTTAAAATCATTGTAACACCCTAATAAAGAATTATGAAAATTTTAAGTATAATGGAAGGTAAGAGTAAGCGGAAGAAAATATTATTTTGACATAAATAATTCAGTTGGCATTGTAAATTTAAATTAATTTTTTCCTATAAATATTTTTAGGTCATGGCTAAAAAAATATTTTAAAGGCTAAAAAGGAAAATATAACTTTAAAACTTAATATCTAAAAATAAAAAATTTCAAAAAAATTATTAGCATGAATAGGTGAGAAGAACAATTAAATTTGCTTCATTTGGCGTAAAATATGTTAGAAATGTTGTAACATACTAAGAAAGAGGTATGAAAATTTTAAATGTAATAGAAGTCAAGAATAAATGTTAAAAGGGGAGAGCAATATTAAATTCATATCAATTAATGTAAAATAAGTTATAAATATTACGTAAAACTAAGAAAAATTATGAAAATTTTAGATGTAAAGGTAAGAATAAAAGTAAATAGGTGAGATTAACAATAAAATTTGTATCAATTTGTCTAAAATGGATTAGAAGTATCTTAATGCTATAAGAAAGAGTTATGAAAATTTTAAACATAATAGAATATAAGAATAAGTGGAAGAATATATTATTTTATAGTAAATAATTAATTATCTTGACAACTTAACATTTAAATAATTATTTCTCTTATAAATATATTTATGCTAGTGGCTAAAAAATACTTTAAAGGCAGAAAAAGGAAAGTCAATTTTAAAATTTAATATTAAAAAATAAAAAATTATTAATGTAAACATGTTAAAAGAATGGTAAAATTCATATAATTTGACATAAAATGGATTGAAAATGCCTTAACATTTTAAGAAAAAAGTTATGAAAATTTTAAATGTAAAAAAAAAAAGATAAAAATAAATGTAAAAAGCTACGAGTAATAATACAATTTGGAGTAGAATAGGTTAAAAATGTTATAATACCTTAAAGAAGAGTTATGAAAATTTTAAATGTAATGTAAGGCAAGAATAAATATAAACAGGTGAGAGTAATAATGAAATTTGTATTATTGATGTAAAATTGATTAAAAGTTTCATATTGCTTTAAGAAAAAAGTTATTAAAATTCTAAATGCAATTGATGATAAGACCAAACTTAAGATGATATTATTTTAACATAAATAATTAAAGTTACATATGTAAAATTTAAATTAATTATTTTTGTAAATATTTTTAGACTAATGACTAAAAAATACTTTAAAGAATGACAAAGAATATACAATGTTAAAAAATTAATATTTGAAAATATATATTTTTTTAAATTATGTAAATAAACATGTGAGAAGAGTAATAAAATTCGCATCATTTGATATAAAATAGTTTAGAAGTGTTGTAACACTTTAAGAAAAGTTATAAAAATTTTAAATGTAATAAAATGTAAGAATAAGTGAAAGAAAATATTATTTTATTATAAATAATTAAGTTGATAACGTAAAATATAAATTAATTAATTTTTTCTATAAATATATGGTTAATGGCTAAACTACTTTAAAGACTAAAAAAGAAAAGACAATGTTAAAAATTAATATTTGAAAATAAAAAAAAAACTTTTAAAATAATTGTTAATGTAAACATGTGAGAGAAATAATAAAATTCATATAATTTTATGTAAAATGGATAAAAAGTATTGTAACATCATAAGAAAAAACTATGTAAATTTTAAACATAATGGAAGGTAAGAGTAAACATAAAAATGTGAGAGTAATAATAAAATTTGATTCAGTTAATATAAAATAGATTAGAAGTATTGTAACACCCTATTAAAAAGTTATGAAAGTTTTAAACATTATGGAATGCAAAAATACACTTAAATAGGTGAGAGTAATAATAAACTTTGTATGAATCGGTGTATAATAAGTTAGAAGTATTGTAACACTCCAAGAAGAGGCCAAAAAAATTATGAAACAAGTAAGAATAAATGTAAAAAATATTATTTTAATATAAATAATTAAGTTTTCAATGTAAAATTTAAAATTAATTATTTTTTCATAAATTTTCTAGGCCAATGGCTAAAAATACTTTAAAGGCTAAAATGTTAATGTTACAAAATTAATACAAAAAATTAAAAAATTTAAAATAACATAAGTAGAAATGTCATAACATCATAATAAATATTTATAAAAATTTTAAATGTAATGAAAAATAAAAATAAATGTAAATATTTGAGAATAATAATAAAATTCCTATCAATTAAGGTAAAAGGAGCTAGAAATATTTTTTTCAAAAAATTATTAGTGTAAATAGGTGAGAAGAATAATAAAATTCATATCTATTAGTATAAAATAATTTAGAAGTGTCATAACATTCTTAATAAGAGTTACGAAAATTTTAAATATAATAGAGGATAAAAATAAACATAAACATGTAAGAGTAATAAAATCAGTATTAATTGATATAAAATATGTTAAAAGTGTCGTAATAGATTAAGAAAGGGCTTTAAAAGTTTTAAACGTAGTAGGATATAAGAGTAGACATTAGATAATATTATTTTAACATAAATAATTAAGTTAGTAATGTAAAATTTAAATTAATTATTTTTCCTATAAATATTTTTAGGTTAATGGCTAAAAAATATTTTTAAGTCTAAAAAGTAAAATGTTAACAATTAATATTTGAAAATAAAAATAAACTTATTTAAAAAATAATAATAACATAAACAGACGAAAGAGATAATAAAATTAATATCATTTGATATAAAAGGCATTAGAAGTGTCATAACGTGAGTTATGAAAATTCTAAATATAACGAAAAGTAAGAATAAAGTAGGCAATATAAAATTTAAATTAATTGTTTTCCAATAAATAAATAAGATAAAAGGTTAAAAAAATACTTTTAAGGATAAAAAAAGTAAAAGGATTGATATTTTAATATTAAAAATATCATAAAAAGTATTAACTTAAACAGGTAAGAGGAATAATAAAGACATTAACTTAAATAATGTTGCTGTATCTTTTTTGCTTTCTTTGCTTTCAACTTTCTTTTTCATTTTTAATGATAAAAAAGTACTGTATTATTTTGTTTCATGATATATCTATTTTGATTTGCTTTTAGCTCCAAAGAAAGAAAAAAATAATTTCATGTTCTTATAATTTTATTGTTGTTGATTTTTTTACCCTTTCTTTTTAAATTTCTATTTAGGCTGGTCCTTAATTTTCCCTTCCTAATGATCTCTGGAGTTGGTGATGTAAAACGTCCACATACCTTAATTTAGAAGATCCATTCCCTGTTAGGTAAGCTTAAATAATATATATTTTTTATTTTCCATAATTTGTTATTTGCTCCAAAGTTCTTTACTTGTTTCTTCGTATTTAAATAAAAACTGCATTTATAAGGAAAAAAAATGAAATAAATGGATTTATTTAAAAATTGAGAAAATATTAGATAGATTAATGATCAAAATATATACTGCCTTTGCTCTTAACACATGTAACATATATTCTTATTATACACATGAACACTGAATAATTTCTACCATTTGCAGAATTTTCAATTTCAAAGTTGATCCAACAACAATTTGTTCTCTTCTACTTCACAATTTTCCGATCCCAAAGTAATTAAGGTACTTTGCAAACATTCACACTTACTTTTTGTCTCTCTAGTTATTAATATGCTTTCTAATAATTAAAGTTGTTTTTCAACCTCAGATCAACAAAGAATGGCTGCTGAATTTGCTGCCTCTACCGCTGCCAATGCTGTAGGAAACCTCACAGCAGAATATGCATCACCTTATGTTAGCTACTTTTTCCGATTTGGGAAAATTGCTATAGAATTCAATATTAAGCGAAAAGATCTTCAATCGAAAAAAAAATGGGATAAAACATGATATCGATGAGGCTATAAGGCAAACTGAGGTCATTGAGGAGGACGTCCAGGACTGGGTAGAAAGGGCAGGGAAAGAACTGAAAGAAACCCAGAGTTTGGAAGCTGAAATAGAACGTATGAAGTGTTTCAATTGGTGCCCAAGCTGGGGTTGGCGATATTGCTTAAGTATGAAAGTGGCAAAGAAGACGAACTCTATCAATAAACTTGTTGAGAGTTGTAACTTTCCACGGGTGGGCTACTGTCCTCCTCTCCAGGGGATAGAATTCTTCCCATTTGAGGATTTCATGCCTTCTAAATCTTCAAATTCAACTTTCAATGACATCATCAAGGCTCTAAACACTAATGGTGTGAACATGATTGGATTGTATGGAATGCCAGGGGTGGGCAAAACAACTTTGGCAAAAGAAGTAGGGAAGCATGCTAAAGAACAAAAACTCTTTGATAATGTTGTGATGGTTACAATTTCCCAAACTCCAGACATCATCAGAATTCAAGATAAAATTGCAGAATTATTAGGTTTGAATTTTAAAGCAAGGACGGAAGAAGGAAAAGCAGAAGAGTTATGGCCGAGATTGAAAGTCGTTGAGAAGATCCTCATAATTATTGATGATGTTTGGAATGCATTTAAATTGCAGACTGTAGGTATTTCATTCGGTGTAGAACATGAGGGTTGCAAAATTCTCCTGACTACGCGCTTTCAACAAGTCTGTGATAAAATGAATTGTAAAGAGAAATTTCAACTCTACATCTTATCTGAAGATGAAGCATGGGCTTTATTCAAATATAATGCGGGTCTAAAATATGTTTCTTCGACATTAAATGATGTAGCCAAGGAGGTTGCTCGTGAATGTAAGGGTTTGCCTCTTGCAATTGTATCAATCGCAAAAGCTCTAAATGGTGCAGATCTAAATGGGTGTAAGCAGCAAATCAGCGATTCAAGGACTCAAGACTTTTAGACAATGAAGATGTTTGTGAAGGTTTGTACAACCGCCTCAAGCTTAGTTATGATTATTTGAAGGGAGACAATATTCGATCATGTTTCTTGTTGTGTTCCCTTTTTCCTGAAGACTTGCATATTAGTGTTGAGTGGTTGATTATGTTCGGAATTGGTTATGGATTATTTTCTGATGTTTATTCAATTCAAGACTTCCTGACTGAAATTTGTGACACACTAAGGAAACTTCAAAAGTCTGATTTGTTATTGACAGTTAATGATCGTGTACATGCTTATCATAATGAAATCTATGTAAGCATGCATGACGTGGTTCGTGACTTTGCTCATTGGATAACATTGAGAGAGAAAAATATATTCATGGTAAAAGAGGGGTTAACGGGATGGCCTACAAGTGAAAGTTGTGGATGTTGTACAACAATCTCCTTTTGGAACAGCAATATAAACAAATTTCCCGATAAATTGGAATTTTCAGAGCTCAAAATTTTGGTTTTTGCAAGAAAGAATTTAGTGAGAATTCCGAGTGCAGTTGTTAAAGGAATGAAGGCCCTTCGAGTTTTACATCTCAAAAATGTCAGTTTTTCACTGGAAGTACTTAAATTCATAACAGATCTTCGAACTTTGTGCTTTGTAAATTGCGAGCTCGAGAACATCTCATTATTGAGAAATATGGAAACCCTTGAGATTCTTGCATTTTCTGATACTAATATTTATGAGTTACCTGAAGAATTAGTGGCATTGCATAGACTAAAATCGCTACATTTTTCTCACTTTGGAAGCAAACAGATAAATTTTCCCCCTAATTTGCTATCAAGGTAATAGTAGATGTCAATTTTTTTTTTATCATATTGCACAAAATTAAGTATTTAGTTTTATGTTATTTATTTTTCTTTTATTCACTTTATTAAGTAATTTGCTTTTAGACTATGGGAAACATATCTTTTGGTCAATCCCATTATTATGAAGCATTCGAAGCTGTAGCCCTTTCTTTTTTTTTAAGAAAAGGTGCTGAGGAATGAGGATATTTTTGTCTGAGATAATTAAAATTAATTTATGTTTACTTCTATTTTTATTATTCACTTGAAGTATTTGATAATAGTTTTTTGTATTTGTGTGTAACAAACAGGTAAACATCACTTCAAGAGCTACACGTGACTTCTGAAAACAGTGTTAATTTATCAGAGTTGAATTCATTGTCTCAATTGACTGCGCTGTCATTGAGAGTTACTACTGCTCAATTTTTTCCAGAAAACTTTGTGTTCCCTAAACTACAAAGCTACATTATAGCTGTAAATGAAGATCTTCAATTTATGCAGGGGCTAAAATTGAGAACCGTGAACATCGGACGTTTCTCAAATTCATTAAGTGCATTCAAGGAATTGTTTTAAAATGTGGAAAAGTTGAATCTGGAGGATGTCAAGGGACACAAAAATATTGTCCCAAACGTAGACCCAAAGGGCCTTAATGAATTAACTTCTCTTGAAGTTGGAGAATGCGATGATATGGAATGCTTGATGGATATAACAAGAGAGAAAGAAAAAACCACTGCATTCTCTAATTTGGTGAAATTAAGAATGGAGGACATGACTTGTTTGAAAGAGTTGTGCCGTGGGCCGCCTCCGATTAGGTTCTTACAAAAGTTAAAAGATGTGACCATTCGAGATTGTAAGCGGTTGAAAGTGGTATTTGAAATGAATGGGCTTCTTGAAAAGGAAGAAATTAATCAGACGCCACTACTCTTAAATTTAGCAAGCTTGCATCTATGCCTTTTACCAGAATTGGAGAGTATATGGAAATTACAATCAACCCATCAATATCATGCAAGCCTCCAAAGTCTAAAGGTTGGAAACATTTCAAGGTGCGGTGAATTGAAAGCCATCTTCCCGCCTTGCCTTGCTAAAAGTTTGTTGCATCTACAAGAACTCTCTATACATGACTGTAATGGATTAGAGCAAATCATTAATTTTCCCCAAGAAATGGGTGAACTTGAGGTACTTGTTCTCTCTCCATTTCTCCTTTAATGAATAATGAAAAATTACTAAACTTTATATATTGATCATATAGCTAACTTCTGTTGAAGTTTAAAAGAAATAAAGTTTAATTAAATTATATTAGTAACTAAACTAAATTTACACTCATTACATGGCTTGCAAGTTGAAAAAACTAACACTATATACCCTTATTAACACACTTAATAAAATCTTTGTATTTTTTTCTCTTTTTTATTCTTTATGTAAAAATATATTATCCAATAACTACTATTATTGCCTTTGTATGTAATGTTTTGTCCATATTTATTTGCATTTTCAATCAATGAATTCGTGTCAGGTACGACCACTCTCTAATTTAACTTCTTGGAGCTAAAGTCATCCCCAGAACTAAAGTGGATATGGAAAGGGCCCACCCATCTCTTTCTGACTCCCCTTTGCTCAAAGTTTGGTGCATCTAGAAGAAGTCGAAATAAAAGATTGCGGCTCTTTGGAACATGTAATCTTCGGAGAAGTAGAAAATGAGGTCTTCAATATGACAAAGGATAAGGGTGGACGTCCACCACAAGACATTGTGCTACAGGAATTGCAAATTTTTAGATTTAAAAATTTAGAGAAGTTGAGTAGTTTTTGTCTAGAAAATTTTTTCATGTCATTTTCTTTGAAGGAGTTTGAAAATTTGAAATTATACTTGTAGACATCTAATTTTATTTGAGTTTTTATATTAAAATTATTAATTATAATAGTAACTAATAGTAATAAAAAATATAATAATAATAATAACTATATTTTTTTAAAAAAAATTTAAACAAAAAATATAATAAAAAAAGGAAAACAAAAAGTGGTAGAAAGTAGGGCGGTTGATACTTACCACCAGCCACCCTGCAACCACCTACAGCCTCCTTTAGCTCGACCAGCCACCCTCTACACCTTACCCAACCACTCCCTATAGCTACCCCTCCAAACACCATCAGTTCTCCTTTTGAAGCTCCTTAAAAACCCCTTAGCTTATTCCCCAAAACCTTTCTCTCGAACACACCTTTGGATACCCAGCTCTCGAACACAAATGCCCAAAACCTTCTAGTCCCTACATGAACCATACCCACACTAGCAACCTAGAACCCCTCAACTCCACCACCAGACACTTTCTCTCGGATAGACTTGAACAAATGTAGAAAATCCCAATTCTCACACTCAAAAAAACAACTCCAGTTCTCACACTCAACAAACCCTCAACTACAAAATCCCTACCCATCATAAAGCACAAAAAAAAAAAACCACAGTCCTCACTGAATTGGTGAGGAACCCAGCTCCAAGCTACCTGCAAAAAAAAAAATTAGAATCAATTTTGGTTAAAAAAAAAAAGAGAAAACACCGAAGCTTCGAAGCTTGATCTATATAGATCAAGACTATTCTTAACAAAAAGGAGACCAAATCTGGGCTCAGGGGGAAAAGAAGAGTCTTATAATGTTTTTTCTAGTTTTTCAGTGCTGATGATCAACGGTCAGTGGTAACGCACGATGGCCAACGTGACCGTCGGTGATCAACTTTTGGAAGTCGGCCAACCTTCCATTTTTGGTTGAGAGGAAAAAAAAAGAGTTTTTTTTCTAAAAAAGGAGAGAAATGAGCTAAAAAAAAGAGCCTTTTAAATAGAAAGTTAAAGTCTAAAATGACATCGTTTAGGCCAAAAAGGATCTGCGCGTGGACCCAGATCTGACCTGGGATCCGCGCAACCCGACCCGTTGACCCGTTCTTTCAAAAACTACTGATCGATCTAATTGAACCAGTCTGAACCAGACCAAACCATGACCGATCGTCCAAACCGCTAACCAAACCGTCGAATTGGTCAGACCGGTCCAGACCAGCGTTGATCGGTCTGATTTAGTTTTTTTTTTTACTTTATTTTTTTAAATTTTTAAATTTTTTATATTACTATTTTTGTTATTTTATGTTTTATTTTTTGCATGATAATTTTTAAATTTGTTAGAATAATTATTTAATTGTTTTTAATAATAATAATAATGAAAACAAGTAGGATAATACTAAAAAATATTTAAAATATTAAATAATAATAATAATAATCTAAAAAATAATAAAAATTGAATAATATTTTTTATTTTCCCTGCCAAGATGTTGGAGGGAATAAAAATATACTTTTAAAAAATAATTTCGCTTATATGTTGGGAAATTATTATATAAAGATTAATTAATAAAATATGGTATAATAATAATAATAATAATAATAATAATAATAATAATAATTTAACAATAATAATAAATTTTCATAAAAGAAAAGTATACGATTTTCTATTAATTTTTGAAAATTAAAAAAATTGAACTTGCTCCAAAAGTCTGCCTAGATGTTGGAGATTTTTAGAAATGTTCATGTTTTTTAAAAGAAATTAAAAAATCTAAACCTTAAACCCTAAAATCCAAACCTTTAAATTA
This sequence comes from Durio zibethinus, assembly GCF_047325235.1. Classification (NCBI taxonomy): domain Eukaryota; kingdom Viridiplantae; phylum Streptophyta; class Magnoliopsida; order Malvales; family Malvaceae; genus Durio; species Durio zibethinus. The sequence continues at coordinate 10,450,980 of NC_143165.1, forward strand.
AAACCCTAAAATCCAAACCCCAAAACTTTCGAAACCTAAACCTAAAATTTTAAAACATTAAAAATCCAAACCCTTAAATCCAAATCCTAAAATCTAAAACCTTAAAATCCAAAATTCTAAAAACCTCAAATTCAGTATGCATTCCCGAATCATTACCAAAAAATCATTTAAACTTTAAAACCTCGACTCATACCCAAGTTAAAAACCATAAAAAAAAAAATTCTAAGGACACGTATGAAAATTTCACTTGAAGTAATTTATTCTCGAATGCCGCCTAGATGATGGGGTGTTTAAGAAACTTTATTTCATTAAGCTTTTCATACCTGTCCTTAATTCATCTTAATAATGGAATTAAAACTTTAATAAAAAGAATAATAGTAAATTAGGATCTTAAATATAAACAGTCGCACCTAAGTTCTGCCTAGATGTTAAAGAGTCAAGGTGGTCTTATTATATTTAAGAATCTATTTTTTAAAATTGCATTTTATCATTACATGGATCACTATATTATTGTTGACACTCATTTCATATTTCTCTGTCCTTAATTTTTATTTATTACTTGACAATTCCATTACTTACTTTCTCTTATAAAATATTTTACAAGACAAAAATATATATATTTTTAAAGTTGTGATGTTATAAAATAAAATAAAAATAACATTCCAAAGGAAATAATTCTTGGTATTCTGCCTAGATATTGGAGAGTCACCAATAATTATCTTTCACAAAGAGTGTTATTTTTTATTTTAAAGAATATGTGTTAAGTCTTAAGCCAAAAGAGTTATTTTAAATTCTGCTAAGATGTTGGAGAATTTTAAGATAATTCTTTAACTTAAAGATTTCTTCAATATTCCTAAAAAAAAATTTTAACCAAAATTTATTTTTTTTAAAGTGAAGGGAATTGGTGTTAAATTTCAAATTGAAACCATTTTTATCCAACACTGAAAAATAGCGCGTAATTAAATGGTAACAATTTATGGGTGTTGTGAGGGTGCTAATCCTTTTCAACATATAACTGATTCTCGAACCCAACCTGATTTTTCATAGACCAAAATTTATCTTTTTGATAAACTTTAAACCCACTTTTATAGTTTTATTAAAAAGATAAACTTTTGGATGGCCAATCACACCTTAACAAAGATTAGTGGTGACTCCCTTTTATTTTTCCCGATTATAAAACACTTTATGTCTGACGGTCACAAAATCGTTACGAAAGCTTGGCCACTCCATTGGAAAGCTTTGAGAGTCAGGCCAAAATTTTAATTATGTGCTATTAATAGTTATTGGATTTAATTGGTTTTATTCGATATTTAATGTAATTCCTTTTATTTTAAAATTTCAAAATATATATACATACAAGTTAATAAATAAAATAAATTGTATGTTAGTTACTACTTTATTTTGATTTTGTGCTTATGATCTATTTATGTTATTTTAATTAATATATCTCTTTGCATACATTTTGCATATTCATTCATAAGTATGAGCTCTAGACCTGAGCTCTATTCCTTTTAGGAGGAATTGAAGTAGCTACGCTCTCGTGAGGTGATAACTTTTGCATTTACTAGTGAAACACTTCCACTCAGATTAAACCCTTTTCGTTAGTAGCCTATAATTGGTGAGGATTGGGGAGCCTTACTAGTCTATAACGGACGATGATGTGAGGAATAATCTGGAAACTTTAAGATGTATAAATCCTAACCCAGCATATCATGAGCCATAAGGAAGCTTGCATAGGATAGAGCTTTACCAACCTTTTTGTAGAAATAACCAAAAATTTTATTAAAATTTAAAAAATAGATAATAAAAGAAAAGCATTTTCTTGAAAAAATAAATTTTCTCTTAACATGTAGTTTATTCATTTGGTAATTATCCAAAATTTACATTTTCATAAAAATATTTTAGAATAAATTTTTTTTAGCATTATCCAATAAAAAAAAGAAGCAAAATGAAAAAGCAAAAAAGGTTTTTAAAATAAAATTAAAGATTTTTCTTAAATTTTTTGTTTATTGACCAAATAAAAAATAATTTTCAAGTCATAGTTATTTTATTTTTCCTTTTCAATTTTTTTTTTGTATTTTGTTTCATCTTTTGCATTTCATAAATCATAATAAATAATACATGTATTCTATCCCATGCACATTATAATAGGATAATATGAGCATTCCATCCCATCCATATCAATAGATAGTGCATGCATCCCATGTTATGCACATATTGATAAATTATACATGCATTCCATATGCATTTTAATAGGTAGTGCGCACATTCTATTTGATTACATATTTGAAGGTAATGTCAGTTCATTAGGATGACATAAGACAAGCATTGCATTTCATGTAAAAATATAATGAGCACTTGATAGGTTCATGCATTCCATACAAGTATGTTGCAGTATTTGTAAGTATACATCTCATCATTCATGTAAGTATGTCTTTGCATTTCATGCATATGGATTCATGAATAGTAGGATTTTAAGGAACATACATTGCATTTCATGTCCCACCATCCCTGTAACATAACATTACATTCCTTGCATACACATCCATGGTTGACGAAAATTTTCATTTGGGCCTTTACATATATTAAAATTCATTGCCTTAAGCATATATGTATTTCAGGACATTCATTAGGCATCATTGTCACATTCATGAACATGCTATGTATGTCATGTAAGTTAAAAATTATTTTGTAGCATTCATTCAATAAGGGTAATAATCTAGAATTTTTTTTGTCTAAGTCTCAGAATAAAATGTCTGTCTTGGTAAAAATTAGAATGACAAAAATGAAAGATCGATTGGAAGCAAAGATTAGTGCTTTAGAGTTAGATTAAGAAGAAATATGGCTCGAGCTTCGAGAGATGAAATAACAGATGGCTCAATTGATGGAAATGGTTAAAAGTAGTGTTAGAGTTGAGTTTATTCCTCCTCAAGGATCGTTGTCACTTTCGATTCCATCAAATCAAAATCAACTAGCTCCTACTAGTTCTAGCACTTTTCCAGAGCATACTAAGGTATTGGATGATTTGAACAGTGATTAAGATTTGGGTGAACTCAAAAAAGGAAGGGGTGAACTAGCCATGCAAATGACTGAGCTCAAAAGTTTGATTTTTAAGAATGAGTCACCTGGTTTCAAACAACCTTCACCAATTATTCTGAGTCCAAACCCAAATCCTTCTTATGACCACTTCTAACCTCATTTTCAAGCACATAGGATTAGACCCCTAAATTTCATGTAACCTCAAAGAATTTCACACCTGAATGCACTTCCACCATTTTCCACAATCACTTGTTTAGTAGGCCATCCCATCACCATTTTTGCAGCCTAATCTTCGACCCAAACTTTTTAATTTACTTCAAAACCAATTATACCACCATCTTTTCAGCAACACAAACCAACCCTAGGGCAGAAAAACTCTGGCAACACCAAAGAAAAAATCATTAATGATCCAATACCTACGTCCTACACAAAGTTATACCCATTACTTCTACAAAACTACCTTATTGCCCCTATCTCTGCTGAACCTCGTAAACCACCTTTCTCCAAATGGTATGACCCTAATGCCTGATGTGAATATCATTTTGATATTATAGGCCATTCTTTGAAAGACTGTACGGCTTTGAAACATAGGGTGTAAGGATTGATAAAAGCTGGATATCTAGGTTTTGACACCAAAATGAAGCCAATTGTTCACAAGAACCCTTCATTGATCCATGCCACTATAGCAGATAGTGCTATAAGCAACAATAAGGTTGGCCATAATGATGAATAAAATGTAAAAGTTTTTAAAGAAAAGGGTTATCCTCCATAGCAATCATAGTCAACTATTTTTGGGTTTCTTACGTGAGATAAGGGAGATTGAAGTAGGTCTAGCACTTTTTAGCCCTAGCTCTAGAATGGCTAATGATGTGTAAACTTGATACTTTTGAGAATGAATGGACATTTCTTTTGACCCAAATTTTTTATGAATTGATGCCTCTATCCATTTTTAATAATTGTATGTCTAAAAAAGCCTGTGAAAAATCGATGATTGCGAGTATGTCTTCACCAAACTTTTGAGGTGGAAAAAATGTTTGTAAGAGGGTATTTGAGCTTGTCCTTAACAACAATAAAATTTGACTTGCACATCATGCATCATCTGTTTGAATTCATTATTTTTCATGCTAGTTAAGGCAAAGAATGATGATTGTGAATATGCTTTTGTTAAACCTTCAAAGTCACAAAATTTTTTATAATAAAATTCATGTCATGCATTTCTAACTTTTGATAATTAATAAAAGGTTCAAAGATAGCTATCACAGGAAACGAGATCAGTTAAGTCTGCACATTTATAGCACTCGAGACAGTATCAGAACCATGGAAAATGAAGATGCAAGTCAAATGGACAAAGTAAAAAAGACTCAAGGAAAGATCAGGGAAACAGTTACAAAAATGCAACAGAATGTGAACGGACAACTGAAAAAATTAAAACAGATGATAGTATAATTGACAAAAAAAAGAATTGTTGAAACGTACAGGATAAGGGAGGAAACAGCTGTTAAGACATTGTATCCATCTAGGTTCATATATGCTCAAGATCCCTATGTGTCGCAAGCACCTCTAATAACTCATCAACCTTATATTGGCCCTTCTGCCAAGTTGCCATCAGTTCAGACAAATGTCAATCTCGAGTGCACTCTTAACGACTCCACTACTGTGCCTAATGTGGATGATCCTAAAGAATTAAAAAAATTAAAAAGAGTGCTAAATCCATCAAGAGATATAGTGATGAAGGATAAATTTGATATGTTAAAAGAAATATTGAAGGTAATTGAAGGCCATGATGTGTACAGGAATGTCGACACCAATGAACTTAGTATAGTGCCTGATCTTGTTATTCCATCAAAATTTAAAGCCCCAGATTTGGAGAAATATGATGAAATGAAATGTCTTTTAACACACATCACCATGTACTATCGAAAGATGACAGGCCACACTCATGATGATAAGTTATTGATCTATTGCTTTTAGGATAGTCTCACTGGATCTGTGATAAGATGGTATGCTAAATTGGACTGAAATAAGATTTGTTCCTAGAATGATTTAGCTAGGGCCTTCCTAGCACAATATAAGCATGTTGAACACATGGTGCTAGATAGGATGTCCCTGCAGAATGTGAAAAAAAAGGTCAACTGAAACTTTCAAAAAGTATGTACACAGATGGAGAGACATAACAGTCAAAGTACAACCACCCTTGTTAGAGAAAGAGATTGTTGTTTTGTTTGTCATTTCCTTGAACACTCCTTATTATAAAAAAATGATTGGGAATGTCTCCAAAAAATTTTTGATATGGTGATTTCTGGTGAGATTATAGAAAATACAATAAAAAATGGCAAGATTAAGTTAAAAGATACGACAGATGTTAAAGAGAAAAGTACATCATAAAAGAATAAAAGAGAGGTGCAAGCAGCCATAATGAAGGGGCATCTACCTAATAACTTTATCACGTACAATCATTATCCTGTTTATCAACCTCATCATCCTATCATAGGCTATATCTCTCCAAACCCATATATTTGCCAACCAAGCCAGCATTTGGGCTTTCCAACAAATTCTCATCCTCAAATGGCCATTCATGATCTTATTCATACATTTGAACCCACCACCTGACCAACAAAGAATCAAAAGACACCAAGGAATGATCAAGAGAAATTACCCATCCCTATTTTTCACCTTTTACGTTTGCTAATAGAAGGTCGGGTATCTCACTCATGTGCCTTTAAAAATAACATCATATCCATTAGTAAGGAGTTATAATCCCAATAGCAAGTGTGATTACCATATTGGGATAATTGGCCACTTAACTGAAAAATACAAACAGTTGAAAAAAAGGTTGAAGATCTTATCAAGAATGGTATTTTAACTCCAGAGGTAATAGAACAATGAAGTTGATGACTACACCCAATTGCCAAATGTGAGGGGTTAAGATGAATAGAGAGGTCTCAAATTTTAAAAAATCAAGATAGGATAATTTTCTTTTAAATCTTTTCACTATTTATGTATGACAGGTGCATGGTGTCCCTATGAGTTATCTAACTTATTTGGAAAGAACTTAATATTTTGGATCCCTTTCATGAAATTTTCTCTTTATGCATTTGTTTGAATAAAAAGTCCCACATAAGTAACTTTCAAGATTTAAAAAAAAAAAAAGTTTTCTTCCATAATAAGGATGGAAGGATTTTTGAATGAATCGATGATTACTATTAGGAAAAAACTGAAAAAATACCTTTACACTTTTTTGAATACTTTCAGGTCCCTAATCACCTAAATGATTTGACCGATCGACCATAATCCTTTTAAAGAATGTGAGTTTGAATTTATACTTTAAAGAGGTGATAATATTTTCTTAGGCAACGAGTAAAATAGGTCAATTTTAAAAATTTATTTTTTCAAAAAAATAAATCATTAAGATGATCTTTCAAAATTTCAATTGATAATTCAATGTGTTTCAAATTTTGCTATGACCATAGACATAAAAATGCCTAAACTTTTCTTCTCAAGCAACCCTTGTTTCCTGTTTTAAGGCACATTAATTAAAAAAAATTAGAATCCCTTTTGCCTAAGACAATTTGTTTCATACCTTTATACCTTTTCTCTTCCTTTCACCAAAAAAAGGCTAGAAAAATTTTGGAGCCTAAAAAGCCTTTTTGAACTATAGGAGCGATCTTATATGACTTAATCGTCATTAGAACCTTGAGTGAAAAAACAAGATAGGGTATAAAAAAACAAAAAAATAAAAAAAAAGAAAAGAAAAAGGGATATCTTCAATGATTTTCTCTTTTAACCAGGTGATCATGTTTGAAATGATGAATGGCCAGGTGATCATGTTTGAAATGATGAATGGCCATCTTTCTCTATCCTTCTCATATATAAAAATTATCCACTTGCTACCCATTTGAGCCTATTAAATTTTTTTTCTCAAAACAAACCCTAGCCAAGGATTATTTTTTACATTGAGGGCAAAATTAGGATATTTTCAAGGATCAACCTCAAGAAAAGTGTTCAATATTGAAAGCGTCCAACATACCCCTCAAAAATAAAAGTTTGGGATAAAAAGGGAATAAGACTTTGGAGATAAGAATATGAAGTTGGGTATTTCTAAGAAAAAGCAAAAAAACTTTGGAGATAAGAATATGAAGCTTCAATTAGAATTAAAAAAATAAAAAAAATAAAAAAAAGAAAAAATATGTACCTTAAAAATGAGAATTCATGGCAAAAAGAAATGGGGTGAATAAAGTTGCTGAAATTAAAGCCAAATTTTTTTTAAAAAAAAGCAAAGGAAGAAAGTCAGAGAATGCTCCTCAATATCCTTGGCCTAATTACCTTGAATAATATATTTTGAGCCTATTTATCCGGTCTTTCAGAACCTTTAACCTCAGCCTACATTACACACCTTGAAAAGCCCATTTTGATCAAATGAGGACATTTGGATTGAAGAGCAATGTCCTTGAATTTGTATGTTCTTGTTGAATTCTTCATTGATAGAAAATATAGCTCTAAAGTGAAAACTCCAAAAGGGCAGTTTAGAGCTAAAGTCATTTTTTAGGCCCCAAAATGAATTTTAGAGTTCCAAGGTTCTATCTGAAATAAAAAATTTTAATGCAAAGCCTTTTGAAAAAATAGTACTCATTAATGACCTTTCATTTAAAAAAAAAAAAGAAAACCAGCCTTGTCATCTTCCCAAATCTTATTTGGAAAGTAATGGCTAGTTTTGACTCACATTGAAGTATCACATTTTCAATAAAAGAAAAATGTTTTAAAAAAATTATCTCTTTCGTGAGCCCAAGAGAAATTCTTGCAAGCCTCATCTAGTTTTCCATGAGATATGCTTACCAGTGAAAAGAGTTAAATTATCAATTATCCCATTCACAAGTATTCCAAATAGTAGTCATCAATTTCCAAGGATTCGAAAGTCTTGAGTTTTAAATTTTTTCATTTGATTACAAAGATACCTTATGTGGGGTAATTTTTTTATCGCTTTTGAAATTTTAAGGATTATTTAAGTATTTTATACGTAATACTAAGATCATTTGTTTCATGAAAATGAAACATTGAAAATTTGAACAAAAATTTTTCAAAAAAAAGGGGGGGCAAAAAGAGTCTTTGTATTTGCTTGCACCATGAAAAAGACATCGACCTACAAATAAAAAAAATAAAAAGAGACATTCATATTTGCATCACTTATTTGTGCATCACTTGTTTGTGCATCATAAAATGGATATTTGCATTTGTATCACTTGCATCTATATTACAAGAAAAATATTCGCATTTGCATCACTTGCATTTGCACTTGTATAAGACATTTGCATTTGCACCATAAGAAAAATTTGCTTTTGCATCATGACATCTGCATCCTAAAAAAAGGTATTTGCATTTACATGAAAAGAACATTGTCATTTGCATTATGAAAAAGTCAAATGTGTTTGCATCAAGCATTTGCATTCTTGCATTGGCATTGACATTTGCATTGACATTTCCATTAGCATCATTTGATGAGAATAGACATTTGTATCATGATCAACTTTGTAAGTATTAAAAACAAAAAAAAAAGAAATATGAAAAAAAAAAGGGGCATGTTTTTAAAGTTTTAAAGCCTATGTTTAAGAGGAACCATTTTGAATCAAGATTTCAAAGCCTCTGTTTAAAAGGAACCTTCTTCAAACAAGACCTTTAAAGTCTAAAACATATCTGATCATGCAAAAGTCATTTTTTAAAGTTTCATTGCCTCTGATTAGGAGAAGCATTCAAAGATTTTGAGATTTTTAAGACTTATGGGCATAATCTCTAAAGCCTTCTGGCATAACTTTCAAGACCTCTGGGTAAAAAATTTTTAAATTTTTAAAGTTCATTGTCTCTGATTATGAGGAGTATTCAAAGAATTTGAATTTGTAAGACCTCCGGGTGTAATCTCTAAAGCTTTTGGGCACAACTTTCAAGATTTTGGGTAAAAGATTTTTATATTTTCAAAGTTCACAAACCTCTAATTAGAAGAGCATTCAAAGATGTTGATTTTTAAGACCTCCAGATATAATTTCGATTTGCTGTGTTGTCTCGATTGATTTTTAATTTTTTGATTTGTAGTGTTTTCCCAATCGATTCTGTAAGACCTCCGGGCATGATTTTTAATTTTTTCGGGCATAACATTTAAGATGTCCGAGCATAATTTCAATTCGTAGTATTATCCCAATTGATTCTTTATTTTTTAACTTGTGGTGTTGTCCCAATCAATTTTGTAAGACCTTCAGGCATGATTTATAAGTCCCTAGGCATAATCTTTAAGACCTCAGGGCATAATTTTTTGACTTGCTATGTTGCCCAGTTGATTCTGGAAGACCTCTAGACATGATTTTTAAGTCCTCCGGGCATAACTTTTAAGACCTTCGAACATGATTTTTAAGTCCTTCGGGCATGATTTCTAAGACCTCAAAGCATAATTTTGATTCATGGTGTTGTCTCGATTGATTCCTTATTTTTTAACTTACGGTGTTATCCCAGTCAATTTTATAAGACCTTCGGACATAATTTTTAAGACCTCCGAGCATAATCTCTAAGATCTCCAGGCATGATTTTTAGGACTTTTGGGCCTAATTTTGATTTACGGTGTTGTCACGATCAATTCTTTATTTTTTGACTTGCGATGTTATCCTAGTTGATTCTGTAAGACCTCTGAGCATAATTTTTAAGGCCTCCGAGCATAATCTCTAAGACCTCCAAGCATGATTTTTAAAACCTCCGGGCATAATTTTGATTCGCAGTATTGTCTCGATCGATTTCTTATTTTTCAACTTACGGTGTTTGTCTCAGTCGATTCTGTAAGACCTTCCGGCATAACCTTTATGACCTCCAAGCATAATTTGGGTTCGCAGTATTGTCTCAACCGATTCTTTATTTTTTACTTGTAATGTTGTCCCAATTGAATCTGTAAAACCTCCAGGCATGATTTCTAAGTCCCCCGGGCATAATCTTTAAGACCTCAAGGCATAATTTCGATTCGAGGTATTGTCCCGATTGATTTTTAATTTTTTGACTTGCGATGTTATCCTAATCAATTCTGTAAGACCTTCGGGCATGATTTTTAAGTCCTTCGGGCATAATTTCGATTCGCAATATTATCCCGATTGATTCTTTATTTTTTGACTTGCGGTGTTATCCCAGTCAATTCTGTAAAACCTCCGAACATGATTTTTAAGTTCTCCGAGCGTGATTTCTAAGACCTCAGAGCATAATTTTGATTCGTAGTATTGTCTCGATTGATTCCTTATTTTTTGACTTACGATGTTATCCCAATGATTTTGTAAGATCTTAAGGGATATGATTTTTAAAACCTCCAACCAGGGTTTCAAATAGCGGTTGTGTAGCAGCATTACGGTAGCTATTTTATGGTTTCGGTAGTCTCCGCCACCGTTACATACCCGAAATTAGGTTGTGAATGGAATTTACAATCATAATGGCCACGAGCAACCTTTGCAGCCGATCAATCTCGACCGGATGAGGTGCTTCCTAGCCCCAATAAGTAAGTCCTTCTTTTCATTCTAGATTTCAGAGAGAATTTGGCATGAGCTCGTGAAAAAGCTCAGACTTCCCTCTTCATTTCTTCTTGTTTCTTGAAATGGGAAGCCGTGCCCGGTGCGAAGCCCGTTCGTTCCTTTCTTTTTTTGTCGGGTCAAGGAGAATTACTTGGTTGGTTCTTTTTTTTTTTGTCGGGTCAAGAAGAATCACTTGTTGGGTTCTTTGCTTGCTTATTCCACTTCTTTCAGTGGGAGGACCGTCAGTTCACCTTCTTTCTTTTAGATATTCAACACTAATTTTTTAATTAAATTAATTATAATCTTTATTAACTTCATATAAGATATATTTTTTCTATCATATGTATTTATAATATTTATGTCTTTGAACTTAATAAGTATAATAAAAAAACATTTATAATATGCATTTTCATTCTGAATCATAACTACAAAATATGAAAAAATTATTTTAATTTATAAATAAAAATTAAAATATCATAAATTACTTTAAAAATTATAAGTACTAATTTTTATTATTATAATTATAATTACTACATTTTATAATAAATTGTAAAAAATTTAAAAAAATTCACGACCTTGATGACTGTAATGATCACAATAATCTTCGTTATATACGCAATCGCGACAAACGCGACGCGACCGAAAATGTATTCACAACCATAATTTGAATCCTTGCCTTCGGCCATAATCTCTAAGATCTTTGGGCATGATTTCTAAGACTTTTGGGCATAATTTTGATTCGCGGTGTTGTCCTAATTAATTTCTTATTTTTTGACATGCGGTGTTATCCCAGTCGATTCTATAAGACCTCCGAGCATGATTTTTAAGACCTTCGGACATAATCTTTAAGACCTCCAGGCATGATTTATAAAATCTCTGGGCATAATTTTGATTCGCGATGTTATCCCAATCGATTCCTTATTTTTTAACTTACGGTATTGTCTCAGTCGATTCTATAAGACCTTCGGGCATAATCTTTAAGACCTCCGGACGTAATTTTGATTCGCGATGTTATCTTGATTGATTTTTTTTACTTTTCGACTTGCGGTGTCATCCCGGTCATTTTCTTTATCACTTAATTATGGTTAAAGAAATAAAAAATAAAAAATATCCTTAATTTGCTTTTGGACAAAATTGACATCTTTATCTTTGCCCTATTCCTTATTCTCAGTAATGGGCAAAGAGGAGCAGCTGTAGACATCGAATTTTGTCTGGTCTTTTATATTAAAATTATTAATTATAATAGTAAATAATAGTAATAAAAAAATAAAAAATATATTGTTTAAAAAAAATTAAATAAAAAATAAACAAAAAATATAATAGAAAAAGGAAAACAAAAAAGTGGCAAAAAACAGGGCAATTGATACCTGCCAGTAGCCACCATACAGCTAGCTACAACCAACCCTAGCTCGACCAGCCACCTTCTATAGCCTACCCCAACCACTCCCTATAGTCACCCCTCCAAACACCACATGTTCCCCCTTTGAAGCTCCTTAAACTCCCCTAGCTTCTTCCCTAAAACCTTTTTCTCGGACACACCTTTGGATACCCAGCTCTCGAACACAAATGCCTAAAACCTTCCAATCCCTACACGAACGATACCCTCACTAGCAACCTAGAACCCCTTAACTCTACCACTAGACACTCTCTCTTTGACAGACTCAGACAGAGGCAAAAAACCCTAATTCTCACACCTAAAAAAACAACTCCAGCTTTCACACCCAACAAACCCCTAACTACAAAATCCCCACCCATCAGAAAGCATAAAAAAATAAAAAAAAGCCATAGTCCTTGCCAAATCGACAAGGAACCTAGCACCAAGCTATCTGCAAAAAAAAAAAATCAAAATCAGTTTTGGTTTTAAAAAAAAGAAAACACCGAAGCTTCGAAGTTCAATCTACGTAGATCAAGATTATTCTTCACAAAAAAGAGACTAGATCCAGGCTCAGAGGGAAAAGAGGAGTCTTATAGTGTTTTTTTTTTTGTTTTTTTGACACCGATGACCAGCAGTTGGCGATAACGCATGGTGACCGATGCGACCATCGGTGACCGACTTCTGGAAGTTAGCCAACCTTCCATTTTTGGTTGAAAGGAAAAAAAAAGAGTATTTTTTTCTAAAAAATGGGAGAAATGAGCTAAAAAAAAAGAGCCTTTTAAATAGAAAGTCAAAGCCTAAAATGACGTAGTTTAGGCCATAGAGGATCTGTGTGTGAACCTGGATCCAACCTGAGATCCGCACAACCTGACCTGTTGACCTGTTCCTTCAAAAGCTGCTGACTGGTCCAATTGAATCGGTCCAAACTACACCAAACCGGACCAAACAGTGGACCGATTGCCTAAACAACTGACCAAACCATCGAATCGATCAAACCGATTCAGACTAGCATTGACCGGACCGTTGATCGATCCGGTTTAGGTATTTTTTTTACTTTATTTTTTTAATTTTTTTTATATTACTATTTTTGTTATTTTATGTTTTATTTTTTGCATGATAATTTTTTAAATTTGTTAGAATAATTATTTAATTGTTTTTAATAATAATAAAAATGAAAACAAGTAGGATAATAATAAAAAATATTTAAAATATTAAAAAATAATAATAATCTAAAAAATAATAAAAATTGAATAATATTTTATATTTTTCCTGCCTAAATGTTGGAGGGAATAAAAATATACTTTAAAAAAGTAATTCCGTCTAGATGTTGAGGAATTATTATATAAAGATTAATTAATAAAAAATGATATAATAATAATAATAATAATAAATTAACAATAATAATAATAAATTTTCATAAAAGAAAAGTATAAGATTTTCTATTAAATTTTGAAAATCATAAAAATTGAACTTACTCTGAAAGTCCGTCTAGATGTTGGGAATTTTTAGAAATGTTCGTGTTTTTTCAAAGAAATTAAAAAATCTAAACCTTAAACCCTAAAATCCAAACTTTAAATTAAAACCCGAAAATCCAAACCCCAAAACTTTTGAAACCTAAACCTAAAATTTTAAAACCCTAAAAATCCAAAACTGCCAAAAATCCAAACCCTTAAATCCAAATCCTAAAATCCAAAACCTTAAAATCCAAAATTCTAAAAACCTCAAATTCGGTATGCATTCCCGAATCATTACCAAAAAATCATTCAAACTTTAAAACCTAGACTCATACGCAAGTTAAAAATCATAAAAAAAAAAATCTAAGGACATGTGTCAAAATTTCACTTGAAGTAATTTGTTCTCGAATATCACCTAGATGATAAGGTGTTTAAGAAACTTTATTTCATTAAGTTTTTCATACCTATCGTTAATTTGTTTTAATAATGGAATTAAAACTTTAATAAAAAGAATAATAGTAAATTGGGATATTAAATATAAACAGTTGCACCTAAGCTCTGCCTAGATATTGAAGAGTCAAGGTGGTCTCATTATATTTAAGAATCTATTTTTTTAAATTGCATTTTATCATTTGGCATAATATCCATGGGCATATATGCATCACTATATTATTGTTGACGCTCATTTTGTTTTTCTCTGTCTTTAATTTTTATTTATTACTTGACAATTCCATTACTTACTTTCTCTTATAAAATGTTTTACAAGACAAAAATATATATATTTTTAAAGTTGTGATGTTATAAAATAAAACAAAACTAACATTTTGAAGGAAATAATTCTTGGTATTCTGCCTAGATGTTAGAGAGTCACCAACAATTATCTTTCACAAAGAGTGTTATTTTTTATTTTAAGGAATATTGTGTTAAATCTTAAACAAAAAGAGTTATTTTAAATTTTGCCTAGATGTTGAAGAATTTTAAGATAATTCTTTAACTTAAAGATTTCTTCAATATTCCTAAAAAGGAATTTTAACCAAAATTTATTTTTTAAAAGTTAAGGGAATTAGTGTTAAATTTCAAATTGAAATCATTTTTATCCAGCACCAAAAATAGCGTGTAATTAAATGGTACCAATTTATGGGCGTTGTGGAGGTGCTAATTCTTTCCCATATGTAACCGACTCCTAGACCCAACCTAGTTTTTCGTAGACCGAAATTTATCTTTTTGATAAACTTTTAAACCTGCTTTTATAGTTTTATTAAAAAGATAAACTTTTGGGCGGCCAATCACACCCTAACAAAGATTGGTGGCGACTCCCTTTTTATTTTTCTCAGTTATAAAACACTTTACATCTAACGATCCCAAAATCATTGCGACAGTCCCCAATTAATTGAGTTTAAGACATTGTAGGCACTATAGCAAAATGGCATATTAGCAGAAATTTTGTAGCGGCCTTTCACTTACAAACGCCGTTAGCTTTCATGTTTTTACAAAACTTTAGGTGTTTATTATCTAAATGCCACTAAATATTCAAATAGCGATGTTGTTACTTATAAACACCATCGAAGACTTGATATTAGAGGTGTTTCTCGACTAAATCACCTTGAATATTTTTTATTAAAAGTTTTGATGAATGGTTAAGATGCATTTTTGGTAGATAACGCCTTCAATAATCACATTATAAAAAGTTGTATGAAATTAGAAAAGGCATTGTCTACAATAAACGCCTTTAATATTTAGACCAAAAATTTCTCCAGGCTTATTAAATTTATTTTCTTCAAAAACTCAACCTATATTAAGCTTATCAAATTGTTAGGATCGTATGGATGTTGAATTACCATAAGATTATTGGTTCGACCTGTCCTTCAGGCTTTTTTTTGGGCTTAGGCACATATTATTTGTTATTGATTATTCTTGGCATTTTCTTGGCATAAATGCATTCACCAATTGCTTTAAAAAATTTGTCGTAGAATATTGAAGGCATTTTTCGTTGAGAAACGCCCTTAATAATCAATAGGAAAAATATGGTGTCGATTATTGAAGGCATTTTTTGTCAAACCTTCTATAATCCAATCAGTAAAATTTTTTTGGATTTTTAAAGGATGTTTTATAATAAACGCCTTCAATATTCCATAGATAAAACTTGGATGGGATGGTTGAAGGCATTTTTGGTTCAAAACGCCTTTAATATTCGCATGGATAATTTTTAATGGTCGAATTATTGAAGGCAGCTATATCCAAAAACGCCTTCATAACTTTTTGTTAAGATTATTGAAGGTGTTACCTGTAGGAAAATACCATTCATAATTCATTCGATTTGTTTTTGTTGGTATTATTAAAGGCATTTTTTGCCCAAAATGCCTTTAATATTTCAGACAATAATTTTCTAGGGGGATTATTGAAGGCGATTTTCGTAAAAAATGCCTTCAATTTTTTCTGTAGGGGTGAATGAAGGCATTTTCTTACAAAAAATGCCTTTATTAATCACATAAAAAAACATAATTGATATGTAAAATTAGTTGTACGTTTATGCCTAGAAAAACGTTTGCTGTCAGTTGTACATTTATATCCAGAAAATATTTGGTTTATATATCTGATACTATGAATTACGTTTTGGAATTTGCATAATGGACATTTTTGTATTCCAAAAATTTACCACACATCTGAAATTAAAACTGATAACGTTGTCATATTAATATACTTTTCTGAAATAATCGTACTAAGTAATTTAATAATTACACATAGTTTATTCATATTAAGTATAAGAATAATATTAAACCAATACCCCCAATGTACAAACTTAAAGTTTCCATTCAACATTGCATGTTAAAAACATTATAACAATTTGTTCCATATATATTTACAATCAACCAACAATGTCCAACCTGAAGGTTTATCAACATTGATAAATGACAATACATAATCACACCATTTTTTACGAACTTCATCCAGCTCTTTTTCTGTGAAGCTTTCTTTACCCTCCCACTAAAAAAAATTAGAAGTAAATGTTAAGAAATGAGAACATAGAATAAACACCTAATGATAACTATAAAATAATAACAATGATATACTCAGAATAAGCATAAGATCATAGAATGGAACAGGATGGAGTAATTAAGGTTTGAATATATCTTACTACGCATTATATAGGAGAAAATAATAATCAGTCGGTCTTTTCATGCATTGGATCACATGATTAGCATGATACATGACTATGCCACACTGCTCACCAATGAAGTTGGGGTCAATGAATCGAAATTTGTTTGTCAACTATCTCCCATTCAGCTCTCTATATAGAAAGCTAAATGATAACAATCAGCACTACAGGTTAGTATATATTACATCCTAATACTAACTTACTACATATTGAATGTGCATATTTGTATTTATAAGCTTACCTCATATAAGTAACGATTTTAGCAACTGATAATTCATCCATTTCACAAAATTCTTTCACCTCATCCACACCAATGAAAGAAAATGATTGTTTATCAAATAAGTTTTCCTCAGCCTCAATGGATATGAAGTTTTCACCGATATAATTCTCCAGCGAATATTTTGTTAACTCATCCATAGAAGCTTGGGCAAAGGTTAGACGTTGAGGTTGAACATCCTCATACAATATTAAACTTATCTATAAGTATTAAAACCAAATCAATCAATATAATAATCAAATTAATATTCAAATTATAACAAAAATCTTACTTCTTGGGTGGTAGCGGATGATGGGATCGCTTCCTTACTTGCATAAACAATTTTTCACATGGGGACGATGCTATTGGTTGGGGTACTGGCATTACCTGCTGCATTGCTGCCAACATGGACTCCAAAGTAGCAAGTTTTTGCTATTGGTCATTGAGGCGTTACTCTTGGTCATTAATTTATTACTGTTGTTACGAAATTATTGCTTCATATTATGCATTTCTCATTTATGGGGTTTTTGGTCGTTTACCAAAATATGTTAATGGCAAGACAAATTTACCAACCCTACGAACCCGACCAGGCCTTTTTTTAGCACCTAATGCTAAAACAAAAGATCTTTGCCATACTGGGTTACTAGTTTACAAGATTTTATTTTGGCAGCATAATCATTCTGAAAGACAATAGTAAGTTGGGCTGTTAGAACAAATCTACACAAGCTAGTATACACTCATGTATACAACCACATTACCAATCATACATTCTAGCAAAAAAGCAGTTATACATATAATTTTTTTTTCCAGTTCCTTGGTTGCTTCATCTACAAAGGATCCATCCTTTTGTAGATGTCCTTATTTTCAGACATCCCATCTGAAAACTTCTGTGTTTGAGCTCACTAATTCCTATTAAATTACCACATTAAAAGAATTAGAATGTATGAAATGAATGTTCATAAATATTCATTAATGAGTATAAAACAAGTGTGTGAAGACATACAAGCTCATACTTCATAGTTGCATATCATTTTCTTACTGTCCGATGGTGATATTGCTATTTGGCCCAAATGTCCTGATGTTGTTCTTTGATTTTCTACAAAATCAAGAAATTAAGTCAATCACATATGAAAATCAAAGGCTATATTGCATAAAGACTTATAAACTTGATTTAATTTGGTAATGGGTTTATGTACCAAGAAATCTTTCAAAAGTCAAGATTTAACAAAATTTGTCCAATCTTCTACACTTATGACATCTACATATGCTATAGGTGGCACAGCCAAAACATCACATTCACCAGCCATCAGTAAAATATATTGGATTGTCAATCTGTTTTTAAAGTATTTAAAAGCTTTCCCAGCAGATTGCAACATAATCTTTTTACACTCAATTAGGATATCGAACTGTTCTTAAATAAGTTAACACAAATAGTATCAACACATTGAATTTCATTTAAATGATCATATAACAAATTTTATGAAATAGTTGCATAAACACACCATAACGGACTGCCATATCTCATCATTTAGATCATCAGGAACTCATTGCCAATTTATGTACGTAATAGAAATCCTCCAACAGACGATGGCTCCAATATGAGTAGCCATTTTGGCAGCTCCTTCCGACACAGGTTGCCAACTTTGATTGAAGTCAACATGAATTTTTGTGTCAATCAATTTGATTTGTTTATTTGGGCCCCTTCCCTTTCTTTTTCAGCCTACACTTCTTTTTTTTTTTTGCATGTTCATTAGAAGGAGAATGATGTTGTTTGGAGTCCATATTACTTGCAATATTGATCATAATTATACAAATTACATAATATGACTCTTTAAATTGATCATTGTACTTAATTTAATGCAACCAATACCATATTGAGAACAAAAACATCATTTAGCACACCCTTCAGCATTGTGCTTATACACACCCTTCAGCAAACAACTCAGAAACACCATTCATCCCCTATTCAAACCCATTCAGAAAACAATATCAGACAATAAGTTTAGCAAACCATTCAGCATGAAATATTATTCAGACCCTCAATATCATACAATATCATTTGACAATACAATATCAGTTAACAAGGTTCAGCAAACCACAACCTAGAGGAATGCGTACTATATAGAAATAGCATACTTGCCAATATTAATGAAAATATATAAATGTATATGCCAATATTAAGGAATTGAAAAAATAAAAATTCTCTATTGAAGGCGTAAATAATACAGTAAACTAAAAAAAAAAAGACTTACCAACTTAAAATAGAGTTTCGCAACAATGATTTGTTAAGGGTCGGAGGCAAGGAATTGGACAAAGAAAGTAATAGTTTGGTAGAAATGTGTTTAAGGGTTTGGTTTGTTTGGTAGAATAACACAGCTTCTAATCGTTTTGTGTACTAGGACTCTGCAACTTCCTATGTTCAAGGTAGGGAAATGAATATAAAATTAATTTATAAAGGCATTTCCATGGAACAACGCCTTTAATAATCACTTGAAAATTTTATTGGAGATTATAAAAGGCGTTTCTTACAAAAAAGATGCCTTTAATTATAAGCCTTTAAAATTGTCCACCCAACTTATTAAAGGCATTTTTTTATAGAAAAATACCTTTTCTAAATCTTAAAATTTATAAAAGGCATTTTCAGAAAAAAACCACCTTTAATATGTATGGATTTCCAAAGTTTATAACAAATTATTAAATGTGGCTTATAATAAAAGACACCTTTAATAATCAGAAAAAAAATTTTTGAAAAAATATTGTAGGCATTGTTATCTGAAATCGCTTTCAATAATTATATACAAAAATATTGTAGGCATTATTATCTTAAATATACGCATTCAATAACAGTGTTATAATTTGTGTGGCGGTATATAGAAGGTATTTTATAGTAGAAGACACCTTTACTAATTCTCAAAATATTTAGTGAAAAAATTTTGAAGGTGTCTATTATTAACAAATGCCTTCAGTAATTGAAGGCACTTTTTCTAATAGACGCCTTCCATTGCCATCGCAGTATATCGAAGGTGTTTTATAATGAAAGACGCCTTTAATAAGCCAAAAAAATTTTATTAGAAAAATTAAACTGCCTTCAGTAATTATATACAAATTGTGAGAGGAATTATTAAAGGTGTTTATCTTAAATATACACCTTCAATAACAGTGTTACAATATATGTAGCGGTATATAGAAGGTATTTTATAGTAGAAGATGCTTTTAATAATTTCTAAAATATTTAGTGAAAAAATTTTAAAGGTGTCTATTTCTAACAAATGCCTTTTGTAATGGATTTTTAAGTTTAAAAGTATATTGAAGGTGCCTATTCAAATAAAGGCCTTCCATTACCATCGTGGTATATTGAAGGCGTGTCATAATAAAAGATGCTTTTAATAATCAGTGAAAATTTTTTTAGTGAAATTATTGAAGGCATTGTTTTCTACAACCACCTTTAGTAATTAACTACAAACTGTGATATGAATTATTAAAGGCGATATTCTTAGATATACGTATTTAACAACAGTGTTAGAATTTCTGTGACGATATGTTCAAAGTGTCTATAATATATTCAAAAAATATTTGGGAGGCAACTATTGTTGGCATTTTTTTGTTAGTAAACGCCTTCCATAATCTTGTCCAATAAAAATCTTCCCAAACTTAGTGCATCCAATCACTAACTTCAAGCTTCATTTTCATTATTATATCTTTTCAGACCAAGTACAATTTACTTTCCTTTTCTTTTTGCTTTTAGTATTCGAGCATTGTCTTTTAGAACCCTATTTTGACTATTAATAACTTATTGACTTTAGCTTTTACTTCATTTGACTATTCCTTTAGCTTTTGCAATTCGCGATTTTCTTTTTCTTGAAAAAAATTTTCCACAAAACCCACCTTTTTTCACCTTATGTCAACCCCAATACCATATACTCTTGGGTACTGTCTACGTTAGCAGTAGAGTTTTAACAATTATAATATCTAGTATTTGATAAATTACTTCACACCAAAGAGTTATCGTTTTGTATAAGTATTATTCTTGTTATTATCTTTTGTTTAAAACATAGTAAACTATGCAATTGTACATGTTCATTTTCATATTAATTATTTCTATACATTTGGTCTAATTATGTAGCAACTAATAAATGGATATGAGTTAGATGCAAAAGTCTAGATTAAGTCAAGAGTACAGAGATAGAGTAAAAAAGTTTTTTAATTTTGCGTTTGAGAATACAAGTGAAGATAATATGATATTATGCCCATGTGTGAAGTGTGCTAATATCGAGTGGCAAATGCGTCAAGTTATTTATTAGCATTTAATTTGTATTGGATTTCTATTAAGATATGTTAATTGGTATTTTCATGGAGACTTTGTACCGTTAAAGTCTTCCACTACAGTTCTTTCAATATCAAAAGCTCCCTATCACCAATATGATCCCTTTATAGCAGATGACATTGAAGGCATGTTGCCAGATGCTTTTAACATTCATAACCAAAATTTTCATAATCTTTCTCACGAAAATGAAGGATTTAATTAGTCCAATGTTGAAATGCATGAATTTGGTGAACTTAGGATAGGTATACGTGACCAATAACCTAGAGGAGAAGCATCAAAGTTCTATAGGTTACTTGGAAAGATGAATGAAGAACTTTTTGAGGGATTAAAGCATTCAAGGTTGTCTTTCTGTGTTCGACTTTTTCACTTGAAATGCTTATGTGGATGGATGGGAAACTCTCTGACATTATTATTACAGTTTATGAAAGAAATTTTTTTTTTGCAAAAATTCATAAATCTTGTAAGGAATCAAAGAAAATGATCAAGGATTTAGGTCTCGGATATGAGAAAATTCATAGTTGTCCCAATGATTGCATGTTGTATTGGAGGGATAGAAAAAATCAAGAATCTTGTCATTTCTGTGGTATTTCTCATTGGGTTGACAAAAACCTCGATGAAAGGTTGAATGATGATGGTGATGAGGTATGTGTCAAAAAAAAGCTTGTTAAGGTTTTACGTATTTTTCATTAATTCTAAGACTGCAACGACTCTACATGTCTTCCAAAACTACAGATTCAATGAAGTGGCCTCATGAGAAGTGAACAGATGATGGATCATTGAGGCATCCTGTAGATTTTTTGGCATGAAAGTCATTTCATTCTAGGTTTCCAGACTTTGCATTTGATCTTTGAAATGTTATGCTTGGACTAGCATCTGATGGATTCAATCTATTCTAAATGATGAGTACTTCTTATAGTACTTGGCCAGTTGTATTGATTCCTTACAATTTGCCACCATGGATTGCTATGAAGCAATAATCATTTATATTGTCTATGATAATTCTCGAGAAAAAAGGTCCGGGTAATGATATAGACATCTATTTATAACCTCTTATTAAAAAGTTAAAACAATTATGGGAAGGAGTTAAGACTTATGATGCATCAAATGCAGAGAACTTTAATATACGTGCTACTTTATTATAGACTATCAACAATTTTCTTGCTTATACGAATTTATCTAGTTGGAGTACAAAAGGTCATTATGCTTGTCAATGTTATGCTACACAGACATGTTCGACGTGATTACGTAATGGTAGGAAGTTTTGTTCTATAGGACATCATCGATGGTTAGATCATAATCATCGATTTAGAATCCAAAAACATCTCTTTAATGGAACTAAAGAGTTAAGGAGATCGTCTTTACCCATTAGTGGGTCTACTATCTTGTCAAATTTAAAAGATATTAATTTCACATATGAAAAAATGACTTCATCAAGGAAAAGAGTGAGGGACATCTTTGAAAGTGCTAGCCTCATATTACGTAAGTTGGTGATAGTCATACAGAAATTGATGATCTTGATGTTCAAAGTGATGAAGAAGATGATGAAGTAGATGACCTCAATAAGTATGAGTTGTGAAAAAAAAAGTATATTTTTGAGTTACCTTATTGGGAATATAATTTATTATGCCATAACCTTGATTTGATGCACATAGAGAAAAATGTTTACGAAAATTTTATCAGGATAATTCTCAATGTGAATACAAGATCCAAGGATGACTTAAAGAGTCGGCTTGACCTAGTTGATATGGGGATTCGCCCATACCTCCATTTGATGTTGCTTTCTAATGGCAAATATCGATTGTCTGCTGCTTATTTTGAGATTTCTAAAGCTGAAAAAAATGGTTTTGCAAGGTTTTAAAAAATGTCAAAGTTTCAGATGGCTATGTGTCAAATATATCAAGATGTGTGAATATGAAGGAGCGAAAACTATCATCATTGAAGTCACATGATTATCACATTTTGATACAAAACTTACTTCCAAATGCTTTACGCTCATCAATTTTAAAGCAAGTGATTTCTGTGGTAATTGAATTGAGTAACATATTTGAATCTCTATGTCAAAAATGTATGAATGTGGAAAAGCTTGACAAAGTTCAAGATCAAGTCACGATTACTTTATGCCATTTAGAGAAGATCTTCTCTCCAAACTTTTTCACTATTATGATGCATTTGGTTATCCACTTTCCATATAAAGCAAAGGTTGGTAGGCCAATTTATTATTGATGGATGTATCCTATTGAAAAGTATTATTTGTTAATATATTGATTAAATTTTTTTTTATTATCAAGCCAATCTACTTAAAATAACATATGACTAATGTTTTATGCTATAGATTTTTAGGAAGGTTAAAGTCTTATTGTCACAACAAATGCTATCCGAAAGGTTCTATTGCTGAAGGATATTTAGCAGAAGAGTGTATGACATTTTGTTGTCGTTATTTGAAAGATGTTGAAACGAGATTTAATAGACCTTTGAGAAATGTTGGAATGCAGTATACAGACTCAGCCTACAATTATCTTTTTCAAAGTTTTGGACAACCTATAGGCAAAGCTGAATTGGTGAAGTTAGATGATAAATCTTGGGCACAAGCACATCGATATGTTCTTTTTCATCATGACTCAATTGAATCATTTCGCATGTAAGTTGTTTAGCAAGCAAATTATACATTACAGTAGGCATAATTTATTGTGTTTCTTTTGTGTTAATACTTTATCATGATTCTTTATAGTGAGTATAGAAATAATTTGAGAAATTCTGCACATTATCGACAATCAAACCCTCGAGAGGTTGATAAGTTCTTCACTGAAAACTTTCATGAATGGTTAGGAGCAACTATAAGTAATGCCATACTTCCCATTATTTTTTATCTACATAAAATGCTTACGGTAAAAATAACATTAATAACATATATATATTTATTCCACTTTTTGGAGTGGAAGGCTTATTAGTGAAGAGGTGAAGTGTCTTTCACACGATCTGAACTGGATTGTGAAACGATATAAAGGTTTCATCATCAATGGATTTAGATTTCACACAAAATCCCGTGAAAGATTTAGAAGTATGCAAAATTCATAAGTTGTTGTGACTTCATCAACTACTAGCTATGCTAGTGCTAGGGACACAAACCCTTTAGAGGGAAATGTTGACTATTATGACATCATTGAGTTGGATTATTATGGCAAGTGGAAAGTTGTCTTATTTCGATGTGATTGGGTAGATGTGAATAGTGCAAGAGGTTTTAAGAAAGATCAATACAGATTTACATTTGTTAATTTTTCTTAATTAATTCACACAGGACAACACCTCATCGATGAATCTTATGTATTTTCATCTCAAGTCAAATAAGTATTTTACTTTGAAGATCCAAAAGAATTGGGTTGGTTTGTTGTTCTTCGAAACACACCTAGAGACTTATTTGATATGGGGTTAAATACCAAAGATGATGTTGAACATGGAACTAAATGTTATCCTTTTGCTAAACAAAACTTAGATGAAAATATTTTCAGTACCTACGCTCAGTGGTTCTGCGAAGATGTTACTAAAGACATTTACGAACCATGATTTCGTGCACCTATAATTTATAATTCGAGTGTTTAAGACATAATGTAGTAAATAATAGTATGTAAATAATGTCACATTTGCTATTGTATAATTATTGTCTTCTAAATCATACATTGTATTTCGATTTAATTAAATCGATATGTTCTTTATATATCATAGGTTTTGATTTCTTAAATTGAAAATGTCTTTATATATCTTTTAACTAAAATTTTTTCTATATTCGCTTTTATGATGTAGGTAAGCTACAACGCAAAGAAGTAGGTTGAAAGGAAAACATATCAGAGGTATTAGTTTAGAACCGTCTGCGACACCTGTAGATATTTGCTATGGACGGAATCCTTTGAAAGGAAATGAACGTACTATCAGATCTAACTCTATCACTTCTAACCCTTCAACTGATATTGGATCTGGTAATATGAGAGGTCCAGGTTTAGATAGTACCCCATTAATTGATTATGCTTTAAATTTGAATGCAAGTATGATATACTCCAATTTTAGAATTCGACTATAATGATAAAAGTATTATAATTTTACAAATATATTATATATTTGTTGTAGTTGATAACAATGGTGAACAGAGGACTAGAGGCCGGACAACTTTGAAGGAATTGTTTGCACTACCTCCTAATGAGCGTATTGTATTGTCTGCAAACTCTAATAGGCAACCAATTGGTGAAAAAGCTCAATTATTGGCTGGATTACTAGGCATGCTAAAGCGTAATGGAATGAAATTACCTATTCATTATGAAACATGGCATAATATTTCAGAAAAAGTTAAGGTCGATGCATTAAACTTTATTAAGGTATTAGTGTAATTAATTAGATATATTCAAATTTTTAATTTTACATTTTTTTTACTTATTCAAACTTTTCTTATTGTATTATTACAGTCAAAGATTTGTACTTGAAATACCAATTTCATATGTGCTTAAGTCCTTGGGATAAAAATGGAAAGATTATAAGCATAGTTTAAAGAATAAGTATTTCAATTGAAATAGTACTGTAGAGGCGATGATGCAAAATCTACCATGTAATGTGATTAGGTGGTAATATGAACAACTGTCTAGATTTTGGTTCTCAAGAAAATGCGAGGTACTATTTTATAACTTTGTATAATATAATGAAATGATGAAAGTGTTTGATGGTTTAAGTTAGTAATATTTGTATTTCTATCATATAAGCAATTATTTTTTATGACAAAAAAGAGAACAGATTAGGATTGGTAGCAGAAAGCAACAGAAATATAGCAACACAAGTGGATCAAAAAGTTTTACAAGAAAGCAAAAAGAAATTGTAAGTTTATGATAATTAACTTATTCTAATTAATGAACTTTTTTTGACGTTGAAAGGTAAATATGGAAATTAACATTTATTGTTCTGTTTTAATAGATTTGATTGTTTCAATACATGCTATTAAACTTATCGAAAGTTTTGAACTTAGTTACACAGATGATATGTATGAAAAGTTACTGTTTACGTATATTTACGCCTTTATTATTTGGTTGTTATTATTGTTGATTTTTAATAGTTTTGATACCTTCAGTACTTGATATTAAGCTTGTTCGATTGATTGAAATTGGTTTCTATAGTTGATATGGGAGAAAAAGTTGTCAGTTATCTCTATTTGGGAATATTTTTGCATATAAAAGGCAAATATACAAATAAATTTTTAATGCTTTCAACATATTGAATGACTTCAATCCTTCATATTAAATCGAGAGAAAATAACTGAATTTGGTTTCCATGATCAATATGTGTGAAAGCTCAAAATGCTTTTATTCTTTGCGTATATTTAAGACTATTGTGTTGTTACAGGGCCAAAATATTCTCAACATGCAAGAAATGGAAAATCGGATATTCATAGAAGTTACTGTAAAAAAAGGCATGGATGGGTTCGAGACCTTGGATTGGGTCCAACACCATCTACCTACTATGGACATAACTCTTTGCAATTTACACTCTCAGCAAGTCAGTCTTCGTGAGACATTTCAATATTGAGAGGGGAGTTGCAAACTATGCAATAACATTTTCAGCAAATGGAAACAGAAAGAGAATAGAAGCATGCCAAAATTGAAGAAGAACGTGCTAGAATAGAGCTAAAGCATGCAAAATTTTAGTAGTTGCATGATTGATTCAATCATCTTATGAATTTTGTGCAACAATAATTTCCAAAAAATGATCTCGGTGCTCCATCAACTCAGGTATTATATTTAGTAAATATTAAAATTTTTAAATAAAAAATAAGCATACAATGAAGTGTTAAAAATTGTATGGTATTATTTAGTAGGTTGTTGAGCACGCTAGTGACCAAGGTAGAAAATTTTCTTCATCAATTGGCAGCAAGCAAAATGCATGTAGTCATCCATTTCATATATTTCAATTTTTTATTTGGTTAATGTATTTACAATATTGAATGTTATTATACTAATTATTAAACTTTGTATTAATTAGATGTATATTTAAATGTGAATGAAGTTAATATTAATTTCAGTTTTTGAATTTAAGCTTTTTATTAAAAATAAAATTTATTATAAAAATTGTAAAAAACAAATATTTTTACATAATGGTGGCATTTGCGTTGGGTAATGCCGCTAAATAAATAATTTAGTGGCGTTTGTAACATAAAATACCACTATAAGTAACGACGCTTTTTCCAGCAAACGACGCTAGTTCGGTGGTGTTTTTTTATAGAAATACCACTAAAGCAATAGCGTTTTTCTCATAACAACGTCATTGAATTAGTGGTACCTAAAAGATACAAACGTTACAAATATTGAGGTGTTTTTAGATTCAAATGCCATGCAAAGTAGCAGCATTTTATGTTACAAATGCCGTCAATGCAACAACGTTTTTGTTATAAAATGTCATTGAAATAGCAACATCTGTAAGATATAAGTGCTGCTAAAATGGCGGCGCTTCACATACAAACGTCACTAATATTGAGGTATTTTTTCAAAAACGTCGCTATTTACCTCGACGCGTGTATAGGTGACACCCTGCGTGACATTTTTTCGCAAATGTCGCAAACTTATAATAACGTTAATAAACGTCGCTAAACGGTTAAAAAAATGCCGCTAAAAACCAAAACCCCTATAGTGATGCCCATTTAAAGGTACTTCTCTTATACTAGACTTTTGTTTTAATTTTGTTTATTTTGGTAATAATTAATTGAATTATGCATCTTATAACACATACGTCAAAATTTAGTACATTCACATCTACGTGTAAAAGTATTATATAGTATTATATATAGTTAGCTTCTGTTGATGTTTAAAAGGAAAAAAAGTTTAATTTAATGTATATTTATTACATGGCTATCAGGTTGAGGAAACAAACACTGTATCTTTCTTTCTCTTTATCAACACATTATAAAATCATTGTATTTTTTCTTTTTTTTTATTCTTTATATAATAAAATATTATTCAATAACAACCATTATTGAATTTATAAAGCTCTTAAAACGCACGATTTGATAAAGGGTAAAAAGGAAAAAACAAAAAACAAAAATAAAAAATAAGAAATAAGAAACAGGAATGAGAAAGAAAAAGAAAAAAAAAAGAAAATGCAGAAAGAGAAAGAAAAAGAAGGAAAAAAAAAGAAAAGAAAAAAGGGAAAATGAAATTATTTTAAAAGTTTAAAATTTTATAATCTATTAGTATTAAAAATTAAATTAATAAAATTAATTATATTGATTATTTTTTCCTATATAATTTTAATCTTGTTTATAAATTTATTTTATTTTACTTTTACACACACCATTAATTACAATATAATTGTATTCAATTTATATTCGTATAAAAAATTTATGGATAAAAAAATATAAAAATATATTTTATTTTCATGTCTTACCATACCTGTGTCTTCTATTTTATAATTATTGTATTACCATATCCATATCATGTCTTTGTTGGGATTTGCCTTGAATATCAGAATCCCACATCGAAAGTTAAGTGAGTTTGAGTTTGTCTTGTATCCCACATCAGGAGTTTAGTAAAGGTATAAGGGGTTTCATATTTATAAATATGATGTTTTGGTTTTAGTTTGGTAATCCCAAAGAGTTAGACACCAAGAGAATAGCTAAGTGAGTAGGCTATTAAAAGGGTGTAATTGGATTTTGGGTTAAGTTTTGAGTAAGGAGTTTTATGAGACTTTTCTCATTCTAAAAGTCTCACAGTTGTAAAGATTTATTTGTTAGTGGATTGTGTTTGGAGTAGACCATTTTGAGTTAGGCCAAACCAAATAAATTTGTGTGTTTTTATTCTTGATTTGAACTTGCTATTGTGTGTGTGGTTACTGCATGTGGGTGTTGAGTTTTCCCAACAAGTAGTATCAGAACAAGGTTTAAGGTTTAAGGTTCGTGGACCTAAAAGATCATGAAGCAATGTTTGAAGATGTCTGAAGAAAGTATGTCTGGTATGCCTATGCCTAAGTTTGAGATTCCGTTATTTGATGGAAAGAGTAATTTTATGTTATGGCAAAGTATGATTCAAGATCTATTAGTACAACAAGGGTTGGATTAGGCATTAGAGAGTAGTAAGCCTGAAGGAATGTTTGATGCTAATTAAGATTCAAAAGAAGGCTGTTAGTACTATTAGATTGGCATTAGCTCCAGAAGTAAAATACAGTGTGTTGACTAAGAGTACTTCAAAAAGTTTATGGGATAAGCTTGAAGGTATTTATGCTTCGAAGTCGTTGACTAATAGATTATGTTTGAAGATGGATCTATATTCTCTGAAGATGAAAGAAGGTATGAGTCTTCATAATCACTTGAATGAGTTTAATAGATTGGTTTCTCAATTGCTAGCGATTTCTGTTGATGAGTTAAAATATGAAGAGAAGGCTTTAATTTTGTTGTCATCTTTGCCCAAGTCTTATAGGCCTTCAGTTCAAACTGTGTTGGTGGGTAGGACTACTTTGAAGTTGGATGATGTGATTGCCTTGTTGCGTGAGAATGAAAGGTTTATGGGAGCTCAAAGCTTATCACCTAGGGGGAGTACACTAGCTATAGAGGGTTTTAATCGAGGGAAGACTCAAAAGAGGATTGATGGATCAAGATGGAGATCCAAGTCAAGAGATAGAGATTACAGTGATGTAGAATATTATTATTGTAGTGAGAAGAGACATATCCAAGTACATTGTAGGAAGCTGAGAAGGGATATGGTTGCTTTTAAAAGGGCAAATGATGAGAAAAAATCAAATGAATAAAGGAGTGATACTACTGTTGTCGTGTCTGATGATGATAATGTTGTTTTGACAACTTGTGTGGATGAGACTCAGACTTTGAAAAGTGATAAAGGTTGGGTTTTAGATTCAGCTGCTACAGTTCATGTTTGCAATGATAGGAGTTGCTTTGTGGAGTTGAATGAGAATGAAAAGTATGGGGATATTGTGGTTGCTAATAAAGAAAAGGTACAAATTCAAGGCATTGGAAATGTTCACCTTAGATCTCACAATGGTGTTGTTAGGATGCTTCGTCATGTAAGGTATGTACCAAGTTGTCACTACAATTTGATTGCTTTGGGTGAGTTAGCTTCTCGGCGGTACACATATTATGGTAGTAATGATTGGTTAAAAGTGTACAAGAATGGTAGTGTGATTCTACAAGGGAATAAGGTCAATAATCATTTGTACATGTTTGATGGAGGCTCAGTTGCTGAGATGCCTGTGATGAAAGAAAAGAAGAAAGGTAAGCGTGTTAGCTTTGCAGATACTGTTAAAGTGTTTGGAGATTCAAGTCAAGGGAAGATTTGTCGGGATTTGCCTTGAATCCCATATCGAAAGTTAAGTGAGTTTGAGTTTGTCTTGTATTCCACATCGGGAGTTTAGTAAAGGTATAAGGGGTTTCATATTTATAAATATGATGTTTTAGTTTTAGTTTGGTAATCCCAGAGAGTTAGACACTAAGAGAATAGCTAAGTGAGTAGGCTATTAAAAGAGTGTAATTGGATTTTGGGTTAAGTTTTGAGTAAGGAGTTTTATGAGACTTTTCTCATTCTAAAAGTATCACAGTTGTAAAGATTTATTTGTTAGTGGATTGTATTTGGAGTAGGCCATTTTGAGTTGGGCCGAACCAAATATATTTGTGTGTTCTTATTCTTGATTTGAACTTTCTATTGTGTGTGTGGTTGTTGTATGTAGGTGTTGATTTTTCCCAACAGTCTTAACTGTATTATTTATCACTATTCATGCTTTCTAGGTAATAGTTATAAAAATCTATTTTATTGTAGTGTTTTATCGTACCCGTGTCCTCTATTTTTATTATTGTTGTGTTGCTGTGTCCATGTCATGTCTTAACTATATTATTTGTCATGATTCATGCTTTCTAGGTTCTAGTTATATTCAACTTAATTTGGATTCTTTAAATTTCTACAATAATAAATTTTTAGTGAATTTTCAGCTAAACACCAAAAATTTTGTTACTAATTTTTATTTTTTGATCGAAAAAGTAAGGGTCAATCTTTAAATAGTTAACATTAATAATTTCTTTTATGATAATGTTAATATGGATATAAAAAATATATCATTTTATTAAATTGTAAGAGACATTTATATTAATAGAATATTCATAAACTATTAAATCTTATAAAGTTGAACAAAAAATAAAACATCAAATAATAATAATTTCTTTTACATATATATTTGATTGAACAATAGACCATATATAATTATTAATTTGTTCATAACCATTTGCTTTTATTAGTTCTTATTTTTTACAAACTTTAACATATATATTTGCTTTTTATTAAAACATAAGTCAAAGATACACATATAAAAAAAAAATCAAATATACAAATTGAGAATGCATATACAGTTAAAATCTCTTGAACTTATTCATAACAAATATCCAACTTAACTAAACATATAAAAATATATAAATAAAATTTTTTTTAAGAATAAATCAAATCAAATGTAAATATCATATAATAGAAATAAAATCAAATAAATAGTTCGAAGAAACAAACAAAATGGAGGAAATAAAAAAATAAAATAAAATATGAAAAAAAGTAATGAACCATACCTATTACCGAGTTGAAACCAATCCAAATGTATGTATGTTTTCTTTCCATTTTTGAAATTTGATAAAAAAATTAATGTCATTTAAGCAAAAAGTATATAAAAATAAAAACAATTCAACACCATCACATACTTATTTTTGTAAATAAAAAAGAAAATAAAAGAAATAAAGAATAATAAAGGCAAAAATGAACTTGTTCATAGTATGATGTGATTTACTCTTCTTTCTAACTTTTGTCCATTCCCGTGAAAACCAATAAATCATAACCTTCAAGTAAAAAACAAAAAAAAGCTTGTATTCTTAAATTTCTAATTCTAATAACAACAAATAAAATAAGCTTGGCTAGAAGGTGACCTCTCACTTTATAAACTCTTTCAATTTTAGATTCTGATTTCATCAAATAAAAATTTATTAAGTGTATATATATATATATATATATATATACTTGAAACTATGATTAAATTTTAAAAGAAAAGATAAGTTATGATTTAATATATTTAAATTCAAAACTTATATAAAATTTTCAGCTTTGGTAGAGTTTGATTTGAATTTAAATAGTCATCCAAAAATATTAAATTTAGATAATTTATTAAATAGAATTATTTGACAGTAGATAAAAATATATTAAGCATATAAATACATATATATTTTTGGAACAATGATTAATGTAAAAGAAAAAATAAATTATAATTTAATATATTTGAATTTAAAATTTATGCAATTTTTTTTTTATAGATTTTGATTTGAATTTAAATAATTATTCAAAAATATTAAATTTAAATAATTTATTGAATAGAGTTATTTGATAAATAATATAATAATATAAACATTATCCTACAGAGAAATTATTCAAGTAAACGTACATATCAACACATTTTATCTGATAATCTAATATATATTATTTAACAACATACAAGATGACATGATCAAAATTGCTTATGTGGATGTCTAGGTGGATAACCTCTTTTAATGACACATAGGATAATATTTATATTATTTTATTTATCAAATAAAATTTTTTAATAAATTATTTAAATTGAATATTTTGGATAATTATTTAAATTGAAATCAATATCTATCTCAAATTGAAATTTTTGCATAAAATTTGAATTCAAATATATTAAATCATAATTTATCTTTTTTTAAAAAAAAATTTAACGATAGTTTCAAATATATATACTTAATAAAATTTTATTTTTTGTCAAATAATTCTACTTAATAAATTATTTAAATTTAATATTGTTAGATAATTATTTAAATTCAAATTAAAATCTATAAAATATTAAAAATTATTTAATAAATTATTTAAATTTAATACTTTTAAATAAGTTAATGAATTATTACTAAAAAGTATGTATTTTTAAAGTAATAAAAGCTTACATCTTTATATGAAAATATGAGACATTTGAATGTTGATAAAAAAGTTAGATAAAAATATGATTTTACTTTGAAAACAAATATAATGTTTTATTTATGTTCTAATTCAAATATTTTTATATTGTATATTTGGTTAATTTATTTGTTTCTCTTTAACTGATAACTTTTTTTAGTTTTGCTTAGATTGATTATAATTAAATTTTTGTATTATTTATTTTTTTGTTTTATTAATTTCTTCAATGTTTTTATTCTCTGTTAATTTATTAACATATTTACTTTTATTATATATATTTAATCTTGATAAATTAATATGTAAATTTATATTCTCTATTTTCTTTTGTTATATTTTTTATTATTGAATTTTTTTGTCTACAATAGATGATTTGAGAAGAATAATGATCACTACCATATCTAACTCACAAAAAATATTATCAATTATGTTAAAAATTATAAAAAATATATATATTTCAAAAAAAGTTTTAAAGTACAACATAAAGAATTATTGTTTCCCTTTTATCTAAAAAATAACTTTATTTGTTGACATATATAGAAATAATTGTTAACCCAATATATTTATGTAATAATTACTTGAAGTATGTCAAAAATAAAAGCTAATAAAAAGCAAATGATTATAACAAAATTAATAATTGTGATTTGTTATTCAATCAAATATATATATATATATATATATATACACCACCTAATCAATATTATGATAAAAATAATTATAAATTTTAATTATTTAAATATTGATTCTCGATTTTTTTTTCAAACAAGAAAAAAGCGGTAACAAAATTTTTAATATTTAGCAAATAAATTGAAAAAAATATTTTTCAATAAAAAAAGGATTTTTATAATTTTTGAAAATTTACAAAAGTTTAGATTTTTTTAGGTGAACAATATTATTTATAATATATTATATATAAATTATTATTTAATTATAACTTAGCATTTATAAATATATGATTATATATTAGATAAATAATTAAAAAATAAATTTAAAATTATGAAAAATTTAATTAAAATTCTCGTACCTTGTCCGGGCTAAAAAAGCTAGTTTTATATATTGTAATATATATATATATATATATATATTAGATTTGGTATTTTTGAAGTCATATATTCTTTGACCATTATAAGTTATTCAAAATTTAATGAAATTATGATATTTTTATATTTATACAAGAATTACGATTCTCTGAGTTTGAACAAGAAAATATGTGCTGACACTATTAATTGAGAGAATATATTTCAAATTCAAAATGGACACTTATTCTCAAAGATAAAGATTTTAAATCTAAAAGGTATACATCAGTTGCAGGCCCCCATCCAAGTTGTAAGCCTTCCTTATCTTAAAGACTTAAAAGTGTCAACTTGTAATAGGCTGAAATCTCTCTTTTCTTCTATGCTTGCTCCAAATTTGCCGCAATTAGTTTTGGATATAAAGTGCTGTGAGGAGTTGGAAGCAATCATTGAAATGGACCAAACTTCAATAGCAACATCATGAAAGGGTCATCTCCAACCTATTTCCTTCCCTAGTCTTCAATGTATATGGATTTTTGGGTGCAGCAATTTGAAAAGCTTGTTTCCTATTAGTGTCACTCGTTCTCTTTCAAACCTCGAAAGAATCGAAATTGGAGGGGCTTCTAAACTAGAGCAAGTCTTTGGGTATCAAGGTGAACTAAACATTGAAGATGATCAAAAGGGAATAGTGCTCCCTAAATTCAGACTATTGAATCTTTCTGAGCTATCAGACCTAAAGAGTTTTGCTCCAATTGGTTATCATTTCCGATTCCCTTCTTTGACGTTTTCAAAGAAAACCAAATCTCCCAAGTTGACCGCAAGTGTCATCTGGATTCAAAACATCCTGTGCATGCCATAAAAGAGGTACCTATCCTACTTTTTTTCTAACTATTATGCTGAATTAATTAATTTGTTGTTCTTGATCATATTGATACTAATGATGAAACGATGATGGAAACAAAAGTTATGTTAGTATATAACTACATATTATTATGAATTGGATGACTATTTTATATACACACAAGTCATATGATAATTAATTAATTAATTACTTCTAGCATAACTTAATGAGAATTGTCTTTTGTTGTGAATGAACCCCAACAAGTTCAGAATAATACAACAAAAGGTTTCACCACAATGGAAGAAATAGTTGATAATCAATCCACCTGCAATGATATATTTTGTAATCATCCCTGGAAAGGAAAAATACCTCTATATATGACTGTGGGAGAAACAAGAATAATGTTATGCAAGGAGGAAGTGAAAAATTCAGGAGAAACTTGTTAGCTAAGCAGGTAAATATTGCTTTTTTTCCATGTACAGTGGCCGATTTACATGGTATTGTGGGGAGTCCATTGAAAAATAAAAAATAATTTAAAGGAAAATTTTGTGTTAAATACCCTTAAAATTTTTTTCTGAACATTCCTAAAAAT
This sequence comes from Durio zibethinus, assembly GCF_047325235.1. Taxonomy (NCBI): domain Eukaryota; kingdom Viridiplantae; phylum Streptophyta; class Magnoliopsida; order Malvales; family Malvaceae; genus Durio; species Durio zibethinus. Next base: position 10,486,520 of record NC_143165.1, read on the forward strand.
TAGAAAATAAGAAAATTTAAAGGAAAATTTTTCATGAACATTCAAAATTTTCCTCTTAACACCATTTTCATGAATAAAATTGATAAATTCATCGATAGTGTTTTGTATATTATAAGTGAAAATTCCTTGACAAAAATCTTGAATCTGTCACCATCCATTTATTTATAATTTCCTTAAGCAAGTTTCTTGTTTAAATTCTTATCGATTTTTTACCTCGATGATAGGTGGTTGATGCTTGATTGTACTTATCATCGTTTGAGCTTTCTGTTTTATGACGCCGTCGACTAATTCGATCTCTGCTTTTTCAGCTTTATTTTGCAGTGTAGAACTAATTTACTCAACGTTGCATTGCAATTGCTTGTTTGATATTGTGAAATAGAGTCAAGTTTAGCCATTCATTTAAGACAAATTTCATGAATTTTTTTTTTTATATATTTGGACTCAAACTCAAGCTTACATGTCTCATAAATCGTCTTCTTATCACTTGATCAAGAGATTGTTGGCAAAATTCATGTACTCTTAAGAAACATGGCTTTTTGTGTTTAGTTTGGTTTGCTGGTTCTTTATTAGTTCCTTGTAGCAGCTTGTATGGATGAATTGTACATAGTTATGTCTACTTGCATATCATAGATGGTTTTCCATGCTTTTTTTTTATTGCGGTGATTTAATAATTACGTCAATGATATGTATTTTATACGCTATATTATATGGACTCTTGTGATAGGACGTGAAATATGAATAAATTTTTTTTGACAAGTTTTTATATTAATTTTGAAAATCAAAGTGTTATATATATATATGAATAGTGAAGCATTCAAAAATATTAAAACCCATGCGAGTATCTTAAAATATAATGAACCAAATTGAATTTAAAATTAATTATGCCACAAATTTACATTCAATATACTTTGTGGAGATTTTTTGCTTTAAGTTGTGGCAAAATTTGTAGAAATATATCATGCAATAATGATGATGAATTTATGACATTTAAAAAGAATGACTAAAAATATAAACCAAATCAAAACATGTAAATGGCTAAAATACTATTATGTAGTTCAACTATTAGAATATATAATTTTTTAAATTTCACTGAGATCTTTAAGATTTTTTACAATTCATCTAATTAATGGGAATTTTTGGGTGGTTCATTTGGAAGAAGAGAACATGGTACTCAAAGGCCATCACTTTCCTCAAAGACCAAGGGATAAAATATTGTTGGAAGGAGCATCATTGTGAAAAAGGACAAAAGGTTTTGGCCCTCTTTTTTATTATTTTTTCATTTAGTTTTTATTGGCGTCAGCAATATAAATACATTTTCTTCGATTTGTTAATTAATTGGACATTAGCCATATTTCATCCATTTGCTCACGTCCTGATCCAGCCATGTATTAAATATCATGTTTTTAAACAGTGTGAAATGAAATTAATTAATGAAAATGCATTTGCATACATGTAAATATTTTCTTTAGTTTTAAAATTTGAATTATTTGGTTACTACATTTATTGATTTATTTATTATTTATTATAAAAAAAATGCATTTCCATAGACAAAAAATCAAAATATAAACTATTCTTATTTTAGGCCAATAATGTACAATTAACCTCATAAAGCTTGCATACTTTTTTTTATTCTTTTCATTTTCGTTTTTTCTTAATATAATTAAAAAGAATTCGATTAACCATGCTTATCATAAGTAGTGATTATGGTATATGAGTCATAGGGAGGGGAGATTTTTAATTTCTAGTTTTAAATTTCAAAATCATTCTCCTTATTATAAAGCAAAAAAGCTAGTCTCGTTGCAAAGCGTCCAAGAGTTCCCAAAAAAAAAAAAATGCATGTCAATGGAAAATTTGGGAAATTCTTTAATTATTAATTTTTTATGAACTTAATAGTATAAGAAAGTATTATATTCCTATAAAAAATCATTGAATTAAATCAAACAAAAAAATCGACACATAATTAAATAAATTTAATAAAAAAATTAAATTAAATTCATATATGATGAGGGTGGAATTTAAAAATTTAATATTATCAGATTTATAAAATATTATAATGTTGATAATGAAAAAATAAAAAGTGCTAAAGTTAAAGATTTATAAGATGAATTAAATTGGTCATTTGTATCTTTTAGTTTATATTTACATCATTAATTTGTTTTATGTTACATAACATACATTTTTGCTATTCTCAAAAGATATATAAAGTAGCAAAAGATGATTTTAAAAAATATATTTTTTATAAATAAAATAAGATAATATCCTAAATAAAATATTTCTTGAGACCCTACCTAAATATTGGAGGCATTCTCAATAATTATTCCTTATGAAAAAAATATTATCTTTGATTTTAAAGATTATCATGAAAATACCCAAGTGAAAAACATTTTTCTAAATTTTAAAAAGATATTGAGGAATTCAAAATGAAAAAATTTTCATTTTATTTCTAAATAAAGCGATTCTAAAGAGGATGGGAAAAAAAGGGTTTTATGATAATAAATGGGATTCAAAAAAATATTTTTAAAATTTAAAATTAAGGTCATTTTTTATCAAGAATAAAGGATAACATGTTATTAATTAGTATCATTTTTTAATGGGTACTATGAGGTGTTAATAGTTTTTCACATGTAAATTGTACTCTTAAATCTAGATATCTTTTTGCATACCAAAAAAATATTTTTAATAAGTTTTAATAAGTTTTAATAAGTTTTAATTAAATTAGTATTAATTAGGCATTGCTCCCGACTCCTAACAAAAGGAAAAGATGCTTGGTCCTTGTTTAGTTGTCTTCCACTAAGGATTTGAACGAGTAAAATGATAATAATGATGATAAAAGAGAATCTAAAGAAATTAAACAAGTCTTTGATCAAACTTTTCTTTATAGTTTCAATCAGTCATAAAGATTTCAAGCACAACTTCTCAATATTTGTGGATACTTGAAGCTCTTTGTTCATTTGAAACAAGCTTGGTTTCTACTTAAGTTTTCTTTGGACTCAAAAAAAAAAAAAAATCTGTGTGGACCGAAATAAAAAGCCCGATTTTGGATCCTGAAAATTCATATTTCCTAGGTATATTTGTCTCTACAATAAAAGAAGCGAAAATAGTATAGCTGTATAATTTTTGGTTTCTTTGGTTTCTATTTTTTATTTTATTTCATGCTATATCTATTCTGATTTGCATTTTTTAACTCCAAAAAAAGAACATAAAATTCAATGTTCTTATAATCTTATTGTCACTAATCTTTATTTCCTTTTTCTTTTAATTTCTATTAAGGATGTCCTAGACTGGTTAAAAAGGGCAGAGAAAGAACTGGAAGAAACCCAGTGTCTGGAAGCTGAAATAGAACGTATGAAGTGTTTCAATTGGTGTCCAAGTTGGGGTTGGCGATATTGCTTACGTAAGAAATGGCAAAGAAGACGATCTCTATCGATAAACTACTTGTGAGTTGTAACTTTCCACGGGTGGGGCACCGTGCTCCTCTAGAAGGAATAGAATTCTTCACCTCTAAAGATTTCATGCCTAATGAGTCTTCAAATTTTACTTTCAATGAGATCATCAAGGCTCTAAACACTGATGGTGTGAACTGTTAAGAAAATGGGGTCCAGTCCCATGTAAGTGGTTTTGGACCAAGTAAAGGCCATGGGCCTTGATCTTTTATTTTACACAGAGCCCTAGCTACTTAATAAAAAAAAGAGGTGGGGTTGTTTTATGTGTGTCAAAAACCAAGCAGAAAAAAGAAGAAAAGCCAGGAAAAGCAGAGTGAGAAAAAAGAGAAGGGAGAGTTGGTTGAACGGAAGTCAATCCGTGGTCCGATTGAGTTGGAACCTTGTCAGGAGGTTTATGATTCAGAGTTCTACATTCTGAACGGTGAAGATCGGGTTTGAAGCTCTCTAGGAACAAATCCAGGGTGTATTTGTTGAGTCACTTATTTGGTGAGATTTCTCCAATTGTTTCTCTAGTTGTTGATTAGCTCTAGTTTTAGCTAGAGAAGAACTTTGTATAACTATTATTTGATAGTGAAGATTTTTCTGGCGGCCCGTGGTTTTTTCCCTCTACACTGGAGGGTTTTCCACGTAAATCTTGGTGTGCTTTATTTTTCCTGCGTATTTGATTATTGATTGTTGTCTATTGCTTCTGTATTGTTGTGATTATTGCTTCAGGCGCAACAAGTGGTATCAGAGCAAGGGTTATTTTGAGACATCGATACAGAAGCATCCCAGGATAGAAGTAAATTCTGTTTGAGATCATGGAGGGTGATACAGGTTCCATGATAAAATTGACAGCATCGAATTATTCAATTTGGAAGCCTATGATGGAGGATCATCTATACTGTAAAAATTTGTATGAGCCAGTATTGGGTGATTCGGCTAAACCAGCAGATATGAAAGATGAAAGCTAGAAGAAGCTAGGTAGAAAGACGCTGGCTACAATCAGAAAATGGGTTGATATCAGTGTGTTCCATCATGTAGTGCAGGAATCAGATGCTCACATTGTTTGGGAAAAATTGGCAGCATTGTATGAGAGAAAAACATGTATGAATAAAGTTATGCTTGTTAAAAAGATTGCAACGTGTAAATCTAAACATAGATCCAAGTCTAGAGGTAAAGTGAAGTGTTTCCATTGTGGTAAGGCGGGTCATATAAAACGAAACTGTAGAATCTTAAAGCAAGAGCGAAAAGATGAGAAAGGCAAGAGTTCAGATGATGGCAATGTTACAGCAGTGAATTCAGATAGTGATTCAGTTACTTTGATTTGTACACATGGTGATTGTAATCATGTTAGTGATCCCGGCATTGAGTGGATAGTTGACACAGGAGCGGCATATCATTGTGTTCCTAAGAGAGAGTTGTTTACAACTTACAAAGCAGGAGACTTTGGTTGTACCAAGATGGGAAACAAGAGTGTGTCGCAAATTGTTGGGATTGGTGATATTGTTGTACAAACTAGTACAGGCTGCATGTTGACTTTGAGGGATGTCAGACACATTCTAGATATGAGAATGAACTTGCTTGCTATTAATGTCCTTGATAAGGAGGGATATGAAAGCCGACAAAAGAATGGACAGTGGAAGCTTCTCAAAGGATCTATGGTAGTTGCAAGGGGAAAACTATGCTGCACAATGTATAAGACATGGATGCAATTGAACGGTAACCAGGTAAATACCGTTGAAAATGATGCTTCAGCAAACTTGTGGCACAGGAGGCTGGCACACATGAGTGAAAAAAGGTTACAGGTTTTGGCAAAGCACTCTCTCATTCCCTTGACCAAAGGTATGTCTCTCGATTCATGTGATTATTGTTTGTTTGGTAAGCATCATAGAGTTTCTTTTCGTAAAAGTTCTCAGAGAAAAGAAAATAGATTGGAATTAATTTATTCTGACGTATGTGGTCCCATTGAGGTTGAGTCATTAGGTGGTAGCAGATATTTTATTACTTTTATTGATGATGCTTCACGTAAGACTTGGGTGTATATGTTGAAATATAAAAGTCAGGTACTGCAGTATTTTTAAAAATTTCATGCCATGGTTGAAAGGATGACAGGGTTACCTTTGAAGTGTATTCGAACTGATAATGGTGGGGAATACACATCTAAAAGCTTTGAAGAGTATTGCTCAAAGCATGGGATCAGGCATGAGAGGACAGAACCTGGAACACCGCAGCATAATGGTATAGCTGAAAGAATGAATCGCACCATTGTGGAAAAAGTCAGATGTATGTTGAGGATGGCAAAATTACCAAAGCCATTCTGGGGTGAAGCAGTCAACACAGCTTGTTATTTACTTAACAGGTCACCATCAGTTCCTTTGGGCTTTGACATTCCAGAAAGAGTGTGGACAGGAAAAGATGCTTCATACTCTCACTTGAAAATTTTTGGGTGTAAAGCATTCATGCATGTGCCGAAAGAGCAGAGATCAAAGCTTGACAGTAAAGCTACACAGTGTGTGTTTGTAGGATATGGTGATGAGGAATTTGGCTACAAGGTATGGGATCCAGTAAAGAGAAAGACAGTCAGAAGCAGAGATGTGGTCTTTCATGAAAAACAAACCATAGCAGACCTTGAAAAAAATGAGAAGACTACACGAGTTACTGTTGAGTGTGCTGTTTCAACACCGACAGGGATTTCACAGGAAAGAGCCAAAGATGGTGAAAATGAGCCAGAAACAGAACTTGGGGATATGGATGAGCCAGCTACAGTTGGTGATGAGCCAGATGCTATTAGTTTTGAGCAGGGGGAGCAATCCTCTCTACCTGAGAGTGTTGAGCAGGGGGAGCTACCTTTGGCATCAAGTGATGTAGAGTCTCAGCCCAGGAGATCTACTAGAGAGCGCAGGCCATCTACCAGGTATCCAAGTTCAAATTTTATTTTAGTTACCAGTGAAGGGGAGCCAGAAAGCTTTCAAGATGCGCAGGCTACTCCGGATAGAGAGCACTGGTTAAAAGCAATGAAAGAAGAGATGGAGTCATTGTGAAAGAATGGTACTTATGATCTTGTTAAACTTCCAACAGGAAAGAGGCCATTAAAGAATAAATGGGTGTTCAAGTTGAAAAAGGATGGTGACAAACTAGTGAGGTACAAAGCTCGATTGGTAGTAAAAGGTTTTTCTCAGAAACCAGGCATCGATTTTGATGAGATTTTTGCTCCAGTTGTAAAAATGAGTTCTATTCGAGTGGTACTGGGATTGACAGCTAGTTTGAATCTTGAACTTGAGCAACTTGATGTTAAAACTGCATTTTTGCATGGTGATTTGCAGGAGGACATTTATATGAATCAGCCTGAGGGTTTTGAAGTGAAAGGGAAAGAGCACTTAGTTTGCAAATTGAAGAAAAGCTTGTATGGCTTGAAACAAGCTCCACGACAGTGGTACAAGAAGTTTGATTCTTTTATGGTGAGTCATAGCTATAAAAGAACAGCAGCGGATTCTTGTGTGTATGTTAAACAATTTCCTAATGGTAACTTCATTATTCTATTATTATATGTGTCATAACGTCTAGATCCGGGGATCTATCGCTAGACATTGACTTTAGGGAGTCGCCACCAATCTTTTTTATCTAGGTGCGATTGGCCACCTATAGAATCTATCCTTTCAGGGAACACCTAAGTTTAAGGGTCCCTAAAAGAATAGGTTCAGGTCTACTAACCAGAACAGGGTTCGGGAGTTCGGTTACGTGTGAGGAAGGTTATAGCACCCTCACAACGCCCATCAAAAGATGGTACCAGCTTAAATTTGTGTTATCCAAAAAGCCTTAAAATTTTACCGAGTAATTAATTATTGGAAATCATTCTCAATTGACTCTAATACTTTTAGCAGAAAATTGAGAAAATTCCCTCACCTCAAAAGTATGCAAGAAAAACTACTGTTTCACTTGCAGAGGCTCCGTCGTCGGATTGTTTGAAAAAAAAATCAAAATCAAAAATCAAAATAGAAGAAAAGAAGGATTTTTTTTTGTTTAGGGAAAATTGATACTTTCAACTTTTCCCCAAAAATATTTTCTTGAAATTTTAATTTCGAGGAAAATTGATACTTTCAACTTTTCCTCAAAAATTTATTTTTTTTGAAAATTTATTTCTAAGGAAAATTGATACTTTCAACTTTTCCTCAAAAATATTTTTTTTTGAAATTTATTTTTCTTTTAAGGAAAATTGATACTTTCAACTTTTCCCTAAAAATATTTTTTGGAAATTTATTCTTAAGGAAAATTGATACTTTCAACTTTTCCCTAAAAATATTTTTTTTTGAAATTTATTTCTGAGGAAAATTGATACTTTCAACTTTTCCCCAAAAATATTTTTTTGGAAATTTATTTCTAAGGAAAATTGATACTTTCAACTTTTCCCTAAAAATATATTTTTTTGGAATTTTTTATTCTTATTTAAAGAAAATAAAATAATAAAAAATAATAAAAATAAATAAAAAGAATATTACATAAACCTAATCTAATAAATAAAAAAATAAAATAAACAAATAAACAAAGAAAAAAAAATTTCAAAGAAAGAAAAAAAAAAAAAAAAAAAAAAAAAACCTGGAGCGGCTCGGCTCGGCTCAAGGAAGAAAAACGGCTCGGGGGAGCGGCTCAGCAACTCGGCTCGGCTCGGAGGGGGCTGGCACGCGCGGGTCAGGAACCGGGTCGACGCTCGGGTCGGGTCGGGTTCGGCAAAACACGCGGATCCTCTGGGTTACTTAAGGCCAAAACGACGTCGTTTTGGGAGGGTATAAAAGGCACCTTCCTCCGTTTTTCGGCAGAACGCTCTCCCCCTCTCTCTCTTTTCTTCCTTTTTCCTCTCCCTTCTCTCTAAAGACTGAAGAACACCGGTGGGGTTTCGCCGGATTCTGGAAATTCTCGTCGGAATCTGGAAAATTTCCCCGGAAGTTGCCGAAAGATCGCCGGTTTCTGGGATTCTTCGCCGGAAACTGGGCTGGTGCCGGAAACTTCAAGGTTGGCCGGAATTATCGCCGGAAAATTCAAACTTCGCCGGAATTTTTGTCGGAATCTGGAAATTTCCCAGAAATTTCCAAAAAAATTTTTTTGCCAAAAATTTCTAGAAATTTTTTCTCACTCCCAGACCACTCCTAAACTTTTCCTAGCTTCCTATACGCCTCCTTTTCTCTCAAATCAGTAGCTTTGCTTACTGTTTTCTGTGTGTTCCAGTCTGTTCCAGGGGAGTCCCTTTTATAAGGATTGATCAGGAGTTCCTGATCAATCCCAATTCCTCCTTGGACGGGAATTCAATCTTTGAATCCCACTGGACTCTTCTGATTGAATTCCCACTTCCAATGGGATTCTTCAGCCTTCAATCTCAGCCCTCCAAAATCAAAATAAAAAAACTAGATAATTAGAAAAGAAAATCAAAAATTAAAAAATAAAAATAATATCAGATAATTCGGGAAAAAGAAGATAGAATTAACAGATGATTAAAAAAAATAATAACAAATAAAATAAGATAAACCCAAAAATATATTACACAAAAAAAAATAATAATAATAATATATAACTATATAAATAAAATACATATAAATCTAATCTGAATAAAAATAAATAAATAAATAAAGATATACATAATAATAATAATAATAATAGAATACATAAAATACAAAAGAAAAAATATACAGGATTGAAATGGGCCTTACCCATTTGGGCCAGGCCCAATTGATCTGGGCCCGGACCCAATTGGGTGTCTACAGCTGCCCCTCTTTGCACATTTTCTGTGAAACAGAAATTGCGCAAAGACGTAGACACCCAATCAAGACTCAACTCAACATTTTTATTTTTTGATTTTTTTTTATTTTTGTTTTTATTTTTTTGACTTTTTTTGATTTTTTTGATTTTTTTTGTTTTTGATTTGTTTTTGATTTGTTTTGTTTTTTTTTTTGTTTTTGTTTTTGTTTTTTTATTTTTTTTTTATTTTTTATTTTTTATTTTTTGCCGAAGCTCCTATAAACAGAGACTCAACGACTTTTGAAAGTAAATTGCTCCTCTAAACAGAGGCAACGGACTTTGGAAAGTAAATTGCTCCTCTCAACAGAGGCACCACGACTTTGAAAAGTAAATTGCTCCTCTCAACAGAGGTACCACGACTTTGGAAAAATAAATTGCTCCTCTCAACAGAGGTACCACGACTTTGGAAAGTAAATTGCTCCTCTCAACAGAGGTACCACGACTTTGGAAAAGTAAATTGCTCCTCTAAACAGAGGCAACGGAACTTTGAAAAATAAATTGCTCCTCTCAATAGAGGCACCACGACTTTGGAAAAATAAATTGCTCCTCTCAACAGAGGCACCACGACTTTGGAAAATTAGAAAATAAATTGCTCCTCTCAACAGAGGTACCACGACTTTGAAAAGTAAATTGCTCCTCTAAACAGAGGCAACGGACTTTGGAAAGTAAATTGCTCCTCTCAACAGAGGCACCACGACTTTGGAAAAATAAATTGCTCCTCTAAACAGAGGCAACGGAACTTTGAGAAAGTAAATTGCTCCTTGACAATCATGTCCAAAGGAGTTGAAAGTTGTGTTTGAAGGGATTTCAGGAGATTATGCCCAAAGGTCTTATAAATCAACCCTGATACCAAAAGACATCCTATTTCAAGGATTAGGAACTTACCTGACAAGTTTCTTCTCAAACTTGCAAAGTCTTTTCATATCTGTCTTTTTCATGTGGGATGTTGGAACACCCCTGCTTCTTGAATTTGTACACTATATTCTCCTGAAAGTAGTGTATGCTGTGCAATGCATATGAATTTCAATGCATGTTGTGCAAATGAATGCCAATTAATTCCTATTCAATGTATGGTACTCAAGTTTCTCAAGCTCTTTTTTTTCTTGGGTGTCAAGCCCTTTGATTCCTCAAGGATCCAATTGCACTGCTCTTCTAAGATCGAACTAGTGGAGCTCTCAATTTGTCTTTTCCACTCACATTTTTCCTTGTTCAGTTTCTCAATACTTTGGAATAAACTTCATCAATTGATCATCACTTGACTAACAAATTTCAAAACAAGTTTCATCCACCATCACTGGGTCATTGTCTCAGCATTAACCATTCCAAAACAAACTCTGTCCATTGACTGTTCTCATCATTCAATCATAACTTGCAAGTCATATCGATCAATTCATCACTTTTCAAGATTTGCCCCATTATATCATATACCTTTTCAAATCATCTCCTTTAGGTTTCTACCATTTCTTCATCATCTTAGATTTCTTTTCAAATGAATGCAAGACTCTTTTAAGCACATATTCATTCATTTATTATCATTTCAAATCTTGACAAATACAATGCAACCAAACATTTTCTCAATTCATTCTAGGGGTGAAATAATGAGAGAACGCAAGGTGAATTATAGTAAAGATAATCAATGAAGATCTGTTTTGGTACAAAGCAAATGAAAAAGGAAACAAATTGGATACATGTCATTGGGATGGATGGTATGTCCAAATGATGAATATTCAAACAATTCTCAACATTAATCTAGGATTCTTTTTCAAAAACTCATTCCATTTACAGTTGAAGTCATCTTGAGCTTGGCGAACTTTGCCCCAGTCTTTGAGGGATCTTCAGATGTCTTTGATCTTCCATTCATGTGAGCCATTTGACCTGGATCTTTTTTTTTTCTACCAAAATCACCTTTTCAGGTTTGAATCTCTTTTTCCATTTTCTCATTTTTTCCTTTTTTTTTCTTTTTTTTTTCATCTTTTTTTTTTTTTTTTGCATTTTTCATCCATTGTTGATATCTTTCATACATCCAACTTTAGAGCAATGTAGTATGATTCCATTGCTTCATCATGAGTATACCTTCGCTCAACATATGATCATTCAAGTTGAGTATTCACACTTGATCCAAATGGACTTTTCAAGGTTGTAATGTAGGCCAAGGTGAAGGGTCATAAAAAAAAATGGATATAATAGGCTCAAAACATGTATTAAAAAGGTTCAAAACCAAAGGATCATTTGATATGACTTGGCATTTTGCCCCACATCATTTCACTGCTTTTTTTCTCACACAAAAGATTCTCATTACTTTGCCCCAAGTCATGTGTGGCATTTATTTTTCTTCTTCTTTTTTTTTTCTCTTTCCATCTTTGAGCCCTTTTGTGGTGTTTTTTTTTTTTTTTTTTTTCAAAAATTACCCTCCAGTGTAGAGGGTGATCCTTGGTTGGGGTTCTTCAAAAAAAATGATAAGCTCAAAGGGGTAACAATAAATGGTTTTTCCAATGGTAAAAGAAAGATGGCCATTTTTCATCTCAATTGTGAATACCTTTCTTGAACATCATCTATTGAACAAAGCTCATGAATCTGTATAAAAGATTATACATCTTCAAGACATATCTCTTTCACCTCCGGTAACAGCCTATTTTTGCTCAAATCGTCTCTTCATATTAGCATGGATGAGTTCTCAAAATTAAATCCCAGAATTATTGTTATCATTATCTAAATATTCATCATCTGAAATTTAAGAATGGGAATGTGAAGTTATGAAGGGTAGAAGGGTATGGAATAATGGTCAAATGAAAGAGAAAAATGTAATGAAATGCATTGACTTGCCTTTATTAAAATGATAACAAGCGAAGTCACATTGCAAAAAGAAATCTAACATTATTTGAAAAGAAATCTTAAAATGAAAAAAAAAAAAACCTTCAACCCGTCTTATCTCCATTAAAAATTAGCCCCTTATATGATCAGGTGAAGAAATCCCGATTGACATCTTGCCCCTCAATTCATTGTGACTCTCCGGACCCTTTTTGTTCTTGACTTTCAGTCAGAGCGCTAACATTGGATGTTGTTGCTTTTCCTTGATCAAAACTTACCATTCCATCATTGATCAACCGTTGCACCTTATGCTTTAAAGCAGTACAATTTTCAGTAGAATGGCCAGTAATTCCATAATGGTAGTCACAACGGGCTGTAGGATCATACCACTTTGGATAGGGTGGTTTAAGCGGTTCCACATGGCTGGGGGCAATCAAGTGGCTATTATAGAGTTCTCGATATAACTCTGTATAAGTCATAGGGATTGGATCAAATACAGGTTTTTCTCGAGTAGTCCGTTGTTCTCGTGAGCCACTTGCTGAGTTAGTAGGACGAATTTGGGTCCTTATAGGAGCTTGAATGTTAAGACGGTAAGTGGATGAATAAGATGGTTGTGGAGCTAGCTGATATGGGTAGAATGAGGCATTATTCACAGCAGGATAGTATGGAGAGTAGCCTTGGGATGGATAGGGTTGATAACCCCTGAATTGTTGTCTATCAAAGCTCACAGCTTGAGCTTCAGCTTCTTTCTTTTCTGATGTCTTCTTGGTTTCTCCTCCTTTCAACTTACCATTTTTTATGGCACTTTCAATAATTTCTCCAGATATTACCATGTCGGCAAAATTTTTTGTTGCATTTCCTATCATCTTTTCATAATAGGGAGGCTTCAAAGTGCTGACAAATAACACTGTAGTTTCTTTTTCTGTCAGAGGAGGTTGTACTTGTGAAGCTATATCTCTCCATCTCTGGGCGTATTCTTTAAAAGACTCGTTTGCCTTTTTCTCCAGGTTCTGCAAAGACAAACGATCAGGAGCCAAATCGATAATGTGTCGATATTGACTGATGAAGTCGTGTGCCATATCACTCCAAGAACGAATACGAGTCCTATCCAACTGAACATACCATCTGGCGGCAGAGCCAGTAAGACTGTCCTGGAAAACATGCATCAGAAGTTTTTCATCATGTGCATGAGCTGCCATCTTTCTGCAATACATGGTGATGTGAGTTTTGGGGCACTTTGTACCGTCATATTTTTCAAATTTCGGTACTTTGAACTTATAGGGAATAACCACATCAGGGACTAGGCAGAGCCCAGCAGCATCTACTGACCCATAAAAGCTAAATCCTTCCACAGCCCTTAGCCTCTGCTCTAGCATACTAATCTTGGAACTTTCCTCAGCTTCCACTCTCATCTTTTCCTTCTCTTTTTCTTTTAAATCATCTAGATCAGGAATTGGTTCTGCTGCCTTTTCGGTGAAGACAGGATTTATATAACTGTTATACTGCCCTGGGTTGAAGGATGATGGCATTCCAGGATATACAAAGTGTTGTGGTGGGACCTCTTGAGCAGACTGGGCCTGAGGTGGGCCAAAACCTGGAGGGTACAAAGGGTCAGCCACATCTTGCTGGCTTGTATTTCCTTCAACTCCTTTTCCTTTGTTCATGTTATTAAGAGCCTCCAGAATTTTGCTTAGTTCACTTTCAATCTTCTCCTGAGCTTTTTCTAGCTTTTCAAATCTATGAGAACTTTCTTCCTCCATTTGTCTTGCTCTGGATCTTGTATTGTATGGATGAGCAGGGTTTTTGCTAGATGGAGCTATCCTCGGACCTTGAGTACCATACTTATGATTAGCTGTGCCTTATGTATGATGCTTTGATACACAAATGAAATGTACATTTTTCTGAATGAAATCTAGTATGAAATGGGTGCAAATGATTGTGTTAAAACATGGTCATGAAAGTAATGCGGATGCATACAATCAGACAAACAACATAGTTAGTTTCCATGGATGAAATAAAAGTGATGCTGATGCATAATGTTACATATGATAAAAATAATACACAAAGTTAAGCAATCAAAATGATTAAAAAAAACACCCTTTTTGTGTCCTAATTTCAGGGCATATCTATCATTGGGTAGAAAGGGCTCTATCCTAGGTGTAGGCACTCTTAAGGTTCACTACATTCGGTTTTAGGGTCAAAGTCTAAAGGTCCTCAAATTGTTCCTTACATCCTTGTCCATCACAGACTAGTAAGGCACCCTAATCCTCACCCATTACAGGCTACAAGCGGAAAAGGTTCAATTTGAGTGGGAGTATTTCGCTAGCCACTGCGGAGGCATTAGACCTCACGAAAGCAATAGGTACTTTACTCCCTCCTAGAGGGACGGAGCTCGGGTGTAGAGCTCATGTTATGCACATGCACATGAATGACATAATTAACAAGATAGATAAACAGGAATGAATAATAACACATATATACAAAAATGGTTCAATTTTATTAGGCTTTTAGGTAACACAAATTATTTGCTGGCTTGACTCTCAAGGTCCCCAGTGGAGTCGCCAAGCTGTCATAACGTCTAGATCCGGGGATCTATCGCTAGACATTGACTTTAGGGAGTCGCCACCAATCTTTTTTATCTAGGTGCGATTGGCCACCTATAGAATCTATCCTTTCAGGGAACACCTAAGTTTAAAGGTCCCTAAAAGAATAGGTTCAGGTCTACTAACCAGAACAGGGTTCGGGAGTTCGGTTACGTGTGAGGAAGGTTATAGCACCCTCACAACGCCCATCAAAAGATGGTACCAGCTTAAATTTGTGTTATCCAAAAAGCCTTAAAATTTTACCGAGTAATTAATTATTGGAAATCATTCTCAATTGACTCTAATACTTTTAGCAGAAAATTGAGAAAATTCCCTCACCTCAAAAGTATGCAAGAAAAACTACTGTTTCACTTGCAGAGGCTCCGTCGTCGGATTGTTTGAAAAAAAAATCAAAATCAAAAATCAAAATAGAAGAAAAGAAGGATTTTTTTTTGTTTAGGGAAAATTGATACTTTCAACTTTTCCCCAAAAATATTTTCTTGAAATTTTAATTTCGAGGAAAATTGATACTTTCAACTTTTCCTCAAAAATTTATTTTTTTTGAAAATTTATTTCTAAGGAAAATTGATACTTTCAACTTTTCCTCAAAAATATTTTTTTTTGAAATTTA
Source organism: Durio zibethinus (assembly GCF_047325235.1). Taxonomy (NCBI): domain Eukaryota; kingdom Viridiplantae; phylum Streptophyta; class Magnoliopsida; order Malvales; family Malvaceae; genus Durio; species Durio zibethinus. The sequence continues at coordinate 10,501,753 of NC_143165.1, forward strand.
TTTTTCTTTTAAGGAAAATTGATACTTTCAACTTTTCCCTAAAAATATTTTTTGGAAATTTATTCTTAAGGAAAATTGATACTTTCAACTTTTCCCTAAAAATATTTTTTTTTGAAATTTATTTCTGAGGAAAATTGATACTTTCAACTTTTCCCCAAAAATATTTTTTTGGAAATTTATTTCTAAGGAAAATTGATACTTTCAACTTTTCCCTAAAAATATTTTTTTTTTGGAAATTTATTTTTCTTTTAAGGAAAATTGATACTTTCAACTTTTCCCTAAAAATATATTTTTTTGGAATTTTTTATTCTTATTTAAAGAAAATAAAATAATAAAAAATAATAAAAATAAATAAAAAGAATATTACATAAACCTAATCTAATAAATAAAAAAATAAAATAAACAAATAAACAAAGAAAAAAAAATTTCAAAGAAAGAAAAAAAAAAAAAAAAAAAAAAAACCTGGAGCGGCTCGGATCGCGGCTCGGCTCGGCTCAAGGAAGAAAAACGGCTCGGGGGAGCGGCTCAGCAACTCGGCTCGGCTCGGCTCGGAGGGGGCTGGCACGCGCGGGTCAGGAACTGGGTCGACGCTCGGGTCGGGTCGGGTTCGGCAAAACACGCGGATCCTCTGGGTTACTTAAGGCCAAAACGACGTCGTTTTGGGAGGGTATAAAAGGCACCTTCCTCCGTTTTTCGGCAGAACGCTCTCCCCCTCTCTCTCTCTTCTTCCTTTTTCCTCTCCCTTCTCTCTAAAGACTGAAGAACACCGGTGGGGTTTCGCCGGATTCTGGAAATTCTCGTCGGAATCTGGAAAATTTCGCCGGAAGTTGCCGAAAGATCGCCGGTTTCTGGGATTCTTCGCCGGAAACTGGGCTGGTGCCGGAAACTTCAAGGTTGGCCAGAATTATCGCCGGAAAATTCAAACTTCGCCGGAATTTTTGCCGGAATCTGGAAATTTCCCAGAAATTTCCAAAAAATTTTTTTTGCCAAAAATTTCTAGAAATTTTTTCTCACTCCCAGACCACTCCTAAACTTTTCCTAGCTTCCTATACGCCTCCTTTTCTCTCAAATCAGTAGCTTTGCTTACTGTTTTCTGTGTGTTCCAGTCTGTTCCAGGGGGGTCCCTTTTATAGGGATTGATCAGGAGTTCCTGATCAATCCCAATTCCTCCTTGGACGGGAATTCAATCTTTGAATCCCACTGGACTCTTCTGATTGAATTCCCACTTCCAATGGGATTCTTCAGCCTTCAATCTCAGCCCTCCAAAATCAAAATAAAAAAACTAGATAATTAGAAAAGAAAATCAAAATTAAAAAATAAAAATAATATCAGATAATTCGGGAAAAAGAAGATAGAATTAACAGATGATTAAAAAAAATAATAACAAATAAAATAAGATAAACCCAAAAATATATTACACAAAAAAAATAATAATAATAATATATAACTATATAAATAAAATACATATAAATCTAATCTGAATAAAAATAAATAAATAAATAAAGATATACATAATAATAATAATAATAATAATAATAGAATACATAAAATACAAAAGAAAAAATATACAGGATTGAAATGGGCCTTACCCATTTGGGCCAGGCCCAATTGATCTGGGCCCGGACCCAATTGGGTGTCTACAATATGTTGATGATATGTTGATTGTAGGACAAGATGCTAGTATGGTTTGCAGGTTGAAAGAACAATTGTCTAAGTCTTTTGATATGAAATATTTAGGTCCAGCAAAGCAGATTCTTGGTATGGGCATTATCCGGGATAGGAAAGCTGGAAAGCTATGGTTGTCACAGGAAAAGTATGTTGAACGAGTGCTTGGTAGATTCAACATGCAACATGCTAAATCAGTTAGCAGTTCACTTGCCAACCATTTTCACCTAAGTAAGAAATCTTGTCCAGTGTCTAAGGAAGAGCAACTAGCTATGTCTAGTATTCCTTATTCTTCTGCAGTCGGTTCTTTAATGTATCTTATGGTTTGTTCAAGGCCTGACATTGCTCATGCAGTTGGTGTAATGAGCAGATTTCTTTCTAATCCAGGAAAGGTTCATTGGGAAGCAGTGAAATGGATTTTTAGATATTTGAGGGGTACCTCAAAAATGTGCTTGACTTATGGAGTTTCACAACCAATTCTAGAAGGGTTTACTGATGCTGACATGGCAGGCGATCTTGATGGTAGGAAATCTACTTCAGGGTATTTGTTCACTTTTACAGGAGGAGCTGTATCTTGGCAGTCTAAGTTGCAGAAGTGTGTTGCTTTGTCAACTACAGAGGCTGAGTATATTGCAGCAACTGAAGCATGTAAAGAAATGCTTTGGATGAAACGTTTTCTTCTTGAATTAGGGTTAAATCAGAAAGAGTATGTGGTATTTTGTGATAGCCAGAGTGCTTTAGATTTGAGTAAGAATACCATGTACCATGCTAGAACAAAGCACATTGATGTTAGATATCATTGGTTACGTTCAGTGATTGAAGAACAGCAGATGCTATTGAAGAAAGTCCATACTGATAAAAATGTGGCAGATATGTTGACTAAGATACTTCCCAGGGAAAACCTTGAGCTTTGCAGTAACTTGGCCGGAATGAGTTCCCTGGCCAAGGTAAGTTCCAAATGAAACTGCTATGGTGATGAATCTCCTCCTAATGGGGCTGGAGGGGGAGATTGTTAGGAAAATGGGGTCCAGTCCCATGTAAGTGGTTTTGGACCAATTAAAGGCCATGGGCCTTGATCTTTTATTTTACACAGAGCCCTAGCTACTTAATAAAAAAAGAGGTGGGGTTGTTTTATGTGTGTGTCAAAAACCAAGCAGAAAAAAGAAGAAAAGCCAAGAAAAGCAGAGAGAGAAAAAGGAGAAGGGAGAGTTGGTTGAACGGAAGTCAATCCGTGGTCCGATTGAGTTGGAACCTTGTCAGGAGGTTTATGATTCAGAGTTCTACATTCTGAACGGTGAAGATCGGGTTTGAAGCTCTCTAGGAACAAATCCAGGGTGTATTTGTTGAGTCACTTATTTGGTGAGATTTCTCCAATTGTTTCTCTAGTTGTTGATTAGCTCTAGTTTTAGCTAGAGAAGAACTTTGTATAACTATTATTTGATAGTGAAGATTTTTCTGGCGGCCCGTGGTTTTTTCCCTCTACACTGAAGGGTTTTCCACGTAAATCTTGGTGTGCTTTATTTTTCCTGCGTATTTGATTATTGATTGTTGTCTATTGCTTCTATATTGTTGTGATTATTGCTTCAGGCGCAACACTTGTAGCAGCTTGTATGGATGAATTGTACATAGTTATGTCTACTTGCATATCATAGATGGTTTTCCATGCTTGTTTTTATTGCGGTGATTTAATAATTACGTCAATGATATGTATTTTATATGCTATATTATATGGACTCTTGTGATAGGACGTGAAATATGAATAAATTTTTTTTGACAATTTTTTATATTAATTTTGAAAATCAAAGTATTATATATATATATATATATATGAATAGTGAAGCATTCAAAAATATTAAAACCCATGCGAGTATCTTCAAATAATATGAACCAAATTGAATTTAAAATTAATTATGCCACAAATTTACATTCAATATACTTTGTGGAGATTTTTTGCTTTAAGTTGTGGCTAAATTTGTAGAAATATATCATGCAATAATGATGATGAATTTATGACATTTAAAAAGAATGACTAAAAATATAAACCAAATCAAAACATGTAAATGGCTAAAATACTATTATGTAGTTCAACTATTAGAATATATAATTTTTTAAATTTCACTGAGATCTTTAAGATTTTTTACAATTCATCTAATTAATGGGAATTTTTGGGTGGTTCATTTGGAAGAAGAGAACATGGTACTCAAAGGCCATCACTTTCCTCAAAGACCAAGGGATAAAATATTGTTGGAAGGAGCATCATTGTGAAAAAGGACAAAAGGTTTTGGCCCTTTTTTTATTATTTTTTCATTTAGTTTTTATTGGCGTCAGCAATATAAATACATTTTCCCCGATTTGTTAATTAATTGAACATTAGCCATATTTCATCCATTTGCTCACGTCCTGATCCAGCCATGTATTAAATATCATGTTTTTAAACAGTGTGAAATGAAATTAATTAATGAAAATGCATTTGCATACATGTAAATATTTTCTTTAGTTTTAAAATTTGAATTATTTGGTTACTACATTTATTGGTTTATTTATTATTTATTATAAAAAAATGTATTTCCATAGACAAAAAATCAAAATATAAACTATTCATATTTTAGGCAAATAATGTACAATTAACCGCATAAAGCTTGCATACTTTTTTTTATTCTTTTCATTTTCGTTTTTTCTTAATATAATTAAAAAGAATTCGATTAACCATGCTTATCATAAGTAGTGATTACGGTATATGAGTCATAGGGAGGGGAGATTTTTAATTTCTAGTTTTAAATTTCAAATTAAAGCCAGAAAATCATTCTCCTTATTATAAAGCAAAAAAGCTAGTCTCGTTGCAAAGCGTCCAAGAGTTCCCAAAAAAAAAAAAATGCATGTCAATGGAAAATTTGGGAAATTCTTTAATTATTAATTTTTTATGAACTTAATAGTATAAGAAAGTATTATATTCCTATAAAAAATCATTGAATTAAATCAAACAAAAAAACCGACACATAATTAAATAAATTTAATAAAAAAATTAAATTAAATTCATATATGATGAGGGTTGAATTTAAAAATTTAATATTATCAGATTTATAAAATATTATAATGTTGATAATGAAAAAATAAAAAGTGCTAAAGTTAAAGATTTATAAGATGAATTAAATTGGTCATTTGTATCTTTTAGTTTATATTTGCATCATTAATTTGTTTTATGTTACATAACATACATTTTTGCTATTCTCAAAAGATATATAAAGTAGCAAAAGATGATTTTAAAAAATATATTTTTTATAAATAAAATAAGATAATATCCTAAATAAAATATTTCTTGAGACCCTACCTAAATATTGGAGGCATTCTCAATAATTATTCCTTATGAAAAAATATTATCTTTGATTTTAAAGATTATCATGAAAATACCCAAGTGAAAAACATTTTTCTAAATTTTAAAAAGATATTGAGGAATTCAAAATGAAAAAATTTTCATTTTATTTCTAAATAAAGCGATTCTAAAAAGGATGGGAAAAAAAGGGTTTTATGATAATAAATGGGATTCAAAAAAATATTTTTAAAATTTAAAATTAAGGTCATTTTTTATCAAGAATAAAGGATAACATGTTATTAATTAGTATAATTTTTTAATGGGTACTATGAGGTGTTAATACTTTTTCACATGCAAATTGTACTCTTAAATCTAGATATCTTCTTGCATACCAAAAAAATATTTTTAATAAGTTTTAATAAGTTTTAATTAAATTAGTATTAATTAGGCATTGCTCCCGACTCCTAACAAAAGGAAAAGATGCTTGGTCCTTGTTTAGTTGTCTTCCACTAAGGATTTGAACGAGTAAAATGATAATAATGATGATAAAGGAGAATCTAAAGAAATTAAACAAGTCTTTGATCAAACTTTTCTTTATAGTTTCAATCAGTCATAAAGATTTCAAGCACAACTTCTCAATATTTGTGGATACTTGAAGCTCTTTGTTCATTTGAAACAAGCTTGGTTTCTACTTAAGTTTTCTTTGGACTCAAAAAAAAAAAAAAATCTGTGTGGACCGAAATAAAAAGCCCGATTTTGGATCCTGAAAATCCATATTTCCTAGGTATATTTGTCTCTACAATAAAAGAAGCGAAAATAGTATAGCTGTATAATTTTTGGTTTCTTTGGTTTCTATTTTTTATTTTATTTCATGCTATATCTATTCTGATTTGCATTTTTTAACTCCAAAAAAAGAACATAAAATTCAATGTTCTTATAATCTTATTGTCACTAATCTTTATTTCCTTTTTCTTTTAATTTCTATTAAGGATGTCCTAGACTGGTTAAAAAGGGCAGAGAAAGAACTGGAAGAAACCCAGTGTCTGGAAGCTGAAATAGAACGTATGAAGTGTTTCAATTGGTGTCCAAGTTGGGGTTGGCGATATTGCTTACGTAAGAAAGTGGCAAAGAAGACGATCTCTATCGATAAACTACTTGTGAGTTGTAACTTTCCACGGGTGGGGCACCGTGCTCCTCTAGAAGGAATAGAATTCTTCACCTCTAAAGATTTCATGCCTAATGAGTCTTCAAATTTTACTTTCAATGAGATCATCAAGGCTCTAAACACTGATGGTGTGAACATGATTGGATTGTATGGAATGCCAGGGGTAGGCAAAACAACTTTGGCAAAAGAAGCTGGGAAGCATGCTAAAGAGCAAAAGCTCTTTGACAAAGTTGTGATGGCTACAATGTCCCAAGCGCCAAACCTCAGCAAAATTCAAGATAAAATTGCAGAATTATTAGGTTTGAAATTTGAAGCAAGCACGAAAGAAGGAAAAGCAGAAGAGTTACAGCGGAGATTGCAAGGCGTGGAGAAGATCCTCATAATTATCGATGATGTTTGGAATGAATTTAAATTGCAGACTGTAGGTATTCCATTCGGAGTTGAACACGGAGGTTGCAAAGTTCTTCTGACCACACGTCTTTAACAAGTCTGTGTTCGTATTAATTGCCAACAGAAATTTAAACTTGACATCTTATCCGAAGGTGAAGCGTGGGCTTTTTACTTGACATCTTATCCGAAGGTGAAGCATGGGCTTTGTTCAAAGATACTGTTGGTCTAAAAGATGTTTCTTTGAGATTGAATGATGTAGCCAAGGAGGTTGCTAGTGAATGCAATGCAATTGCAACAATCGGAAAAGAATTAAAAGGTGCAAGTCTAGATGGGTGGAAAGCAGCAAATAAGCGACTCAAGGACTCAAGACATTTAGACAATGAAGAGGTTTCTCAAGGTATCTACAACTGCCTTAAGCTGAGTTATGATTATTTGAAGGGAGATAATATTCGAACATGTTTCTTGCTATGTTCCCTTTTTCCAGAAGATTGGGATATTGATATTGAGTCGTTGGTTATGTTTGCAATTGGTCATGGATTATTTTCTCATATTTACTTAATTGAAGACTTGCGGAGAGAAATTCGTGAAGCACTAAGAAAACTCCAAGAGGCTGGTTTGTTATTAAGAACTGATAATGATGATGATGAAAGATATGTAAGCATGCATGACGTGGTTCGTGATTTTGCTCATTGGATTGTTGGGATTTGCCTTGAATCTCAGAATCCCACATCGAAAGTTAAGTAAGTTTGAATTTGTCTTGTATCCCACATCGGGAGTTTAGTAAAGGTATAAAGGGTTTCACCCTTATAAATAAGATGTTTTGGTTTTAGTTTAGTAACCCCATATAGAGTTAGACACCAAGAGAATAGCTAAGTGAGTAGGCTATTAAAGGGTGTAATTAGTTTTGGGTTAAGTTTTGAGTAAGGAGTTTTAGGAGACTTTTCTCATTCTAAAAGTCTCACAATTGTAAAGATTTATTTGATAGTGGATTAAGTTGGAGTAGGCCATTTTGAGTTGGGCCGAACCAAATATATTTGTGTGTTCTTATTCTTGATTTGAGCTTGTTATTTTGTGTGTGGTTGCTGCGCGTAGGTATTGTTGTTTTTCCCAACAAGTGGTATCAGAGCGAGGTTCCAGGTTCGAGGTTCTAGGTTCGTGGGTCCAAGAGATCGTGAAGCAGTGTTTGAAGATGTCTGAAGAAGGTATGTCTGGTATGTCTATGCCTAAGTTTGAGATTCCGTTATTTGATGGAAAGAGTAATTTTATGTTATGGCAAAGTACGATTCAAGATCTGTTAGTACAACAAGGATTGGATCAGGCATTGGAGAGTAGTAAGCCTGAAGGAATGTCTGATGATAATTGGAATAGGATTCAGAAGAAGGCTGTTAGTACTATTAGATTGGCGTTAGCTCCAGAAGTAAAGTACAGTGTGTTGACTGAGAGTACTCCGAAGAGTTTGTGGGATAAGCTTGAAGGTATTTATGCTTCGAAGTCGTTGACTAATAGATTATGTTTAAAGATGGATCTGTATTCTCTGAAGATGGAAGAAGGTATGAGTCTTCATAATCACCTGAATGAATTTAATAAATTGGTTTCTCAATTGTTAGCGATTTCTGTTGATGAGTTAAAAGATGAAGAGAAGGCTTTAATTTTGCTGTCATCTTTGCCCAAGTCTTATAGGCCTTTAGTTCAGACTGTGTTGGTAGGCAGGTCTACTTTGAAGTTGGATGATGTGACTGCCCTGTTGCGTGAGAATGAAAGGTTTATGGGAGCTCAGAACTCATCACCTGGGGGGAGTACACTAGCTGTAGAGGGTTTTGATCGAGGGAGGACTCAAAAGAGGATTGATGGATCAAGATGGAGATCCAAGTCAAGAGACAGAGATTACAGTGATGTAGAATGTTATTATTGTGGTGAGAAGGGACATATCCAAGTGCGCTGCAGGAAGCTGAGAAGGGATATGGCTGCTTTCAAAAGGGCGAATGATGAGAAGAAATCAGATGAAGAAAAGAGTGATACTGCTGCTATTTTGTCTGATGATGATGATGTTGTTTTGACAACTTGTGTGGATGAGACCCAGACTTTGAAAAGTGACAAAGGTTGGGTTTTAGATTCAGCTGCTACAGTTCATGTTTGCAATGATAGGAGCTGCTTTGTGGAGTTGAATGAGAATGAAAAGTATGGGGATATTGTGATTGCTAACAAAGAAAATGTGCAGATTCAAGGCATTGGGAGTGTTCGCCTTAAATCTCACAATGGTGTTATTAGGACACTTCGTCATGTAAGGTATGTACCAAATTGTCACTACAATTTGATTGCTTTGGGTGAGTTAGCTTCTCGAGGGTACACATATTATGGTAGTAATGATTGGTTGAAAGTGTACAAGAATGGTAGTGTGATTCTACAAGGGAATAGGGTCAATCACTTGTACATGTTTGATGGAGGCTCAGTTGCTGGAATGCCTGTGATGAAAGAAAAGAAGAAAGGTAAGCATGTTAGCTTTGCAGATACTGTTGAAGTGTTTGGAGATTCAAGTCAAGGGAGGATTTGTTGGGATTTGCCTTGAATCTCAGAATCCCACATCGAAAGTTAAGTAAGTTTGAATTTGTCTTGTATCCCACATCGGGAGTTTAGTAAAGGTATAAAGGGTTTCACCCTTATAAATAAGATGTTTTGGTTTTAGTTTAGTAACCCCATATAGAGTTAGACACCAAGAGAATAGCTAAGTGAGTAGGCTATTAAAGGGTGTAATTAGTTTTGGGTTAAGTTTTGAGTAAGGAGTTTTAGGAGACTTTTCTCATTCTAAAAGTCTCACAATTGTAAAGATTTATTTGATAGTGGATTAAGTTGGAGTAGGCCATTTTGAGTTGGGCCGAACCAAATATATTTGTGTGTTCTTATTCTTGATTTGAGCTTGTTATTTTGTGTGTGGTTGCTGCGCGTAGGTATTGTTGTTTTTCCCAACATGGATAACATCTACGGGGAAAAATATATTCATGGTAAAAGAGGGGTTGATGGAATGGCCTATAAGTGAAAGATGTGAATCCCATACAGCAATCTCCTTTTGGAACAGCAAAATAAATATTTTTCCTGAAAAGTTAGAATTTCCAGAACTCAAAATTTTGATTTTTACAGGAAAGACTTTGGTGGAAGCCGCGATTGCATTTGTTGAAGGAATGAAAGCCCTCCGAGTTTTGCATCTCCAAGATGTCATTTTCTCACTAGAAGTACTTAAATTCGTAACAAATCTTCGAACTCTGTGTCTAGTAAATTGTGAGTTGGAGAACATCTCATCGTTGGGAAATTTGAAAAACCTTGAGATTCTTGCATTTTCTGATACTAATATTTATGAGCTACCCGAAGAATTAGTGGCATTGCGAACAGATCAATTTTCCCCCTAATTTACTATCAAGGTAATAGTAGATGTCAATTTCTTTTTAGCATATTGCACAAAATTAAGTATTTAGTTTTATGTTATTTATTTTTCTTTTATTTATTAAACTATGGGATACATATCTAACATAAGCTTTCGGTCACTCCCATTATTATGAACCATTCGAAGTTGTAGCCCTTTTTTTAAGAAAAGGTGCTGAAGAATCAGGCTATATTTGCTGAGATAATTAAAATTAATTTGTGTTTACTTCTATTTTTATGATTCGCTTGAAGTGTTTGATAATAGTTTTTTGTATTTGTGTGTAACAAACAGGTTGACATCACTCCAACAGCTACACGTGACTTGTGAAAACAATGTTAATTTATCAGAGTTGAATTCATTGTCTCGATTGACTGAACTATCACTGAGAGTTTCTACTGCTCAATGTTTTCCAGAAAACTTTGTGTTCCCTAAATTACAAAGCTACATTATAGCTATAAATGAAGATCTTCAATTTATGCCGGAGCTAAAATTGAGAACCTTGAACATCGGACGTTTCTCATTTCATTTAGTGCATTCAAGGAGTTGTTATGCAATGTGGAAAATTTGAATCTGGAGGATGTCAAGGGACACAAAAATATTGTCCCAAACGTAGATCCAAAGGGCCTAAATGAATTAACTTCTCTTGAGCTTGGAGATTGCGATGATATGGAATGCTTGATGGATACAACAGGAGAGAAAGAAAGAACCACTGCATTCTCTAATTAGGTGAAATTAAGAATGGAGGACATGACTTGTTTGAAAGGATTGTGCCATGGTCCGCCTCCGATTAGCTTCTTATAAAAGTTAAAAGATGTGACCATTGGAGATTGTAAGCGGTTGAAAGTGGTATTTGAAATGGATGTGCTTCTTGAAAAGGAAAAATTTAGTCAGATGCCACTACTCTCAAATCTAACAAGCTTGTATCTATACCTTTTACCAGAATTGGAGAGTATTGGAAATTACAATCAACCCATCAATATCATGCAAGCCTCCAAAGTCTAAAGGTTGTAAACATTTGGAACTGCGGTGAATTGAAAGCCATCTTCCCGCCTTGCCTTGCTCAAAGTTTGTTGCATCTACAAGAACTCTCCATACATTTCTGTAATGGATTAGTGCAAATCATTGATTTTCCCTATGAAATGGGTGAGCTTGAGGTACCTATTCTCTTTCCATTTCTCCTTTAATGAATAATGAGAAATTACTAAACTTCATATATTGATCATATAGTTAACTTCTGTTGAAGTTTAAAAGAAATAAAGTTTAATTAAATTATATTAGTAACTAAACTAAATTTATACTTATTACATGCCTTACAAGTTAGTAACTAAACTAAATTTGTACTTATTACGTTGCTTGCAAGTTGAGAAAGCTAACACTATATACCATGTCATGTCTTAACTATATTATTTGTCACTATTCATGCTTTCTAGGTTCTAGTTATATTCAACTTAATTTGAATTGTTTAAATTTCTACAATAATAAAATTTTAGTGAATTTTCAGCTAAATACCAAAAATTTTGTTACTAATTATTTATTTTTTGATCGAAAAAGTAAGGGTCAATCTTTAAATAGTTAATATTAATAATTTTTTTATGATAATGTTAATATGGATATAAAAAATACATCATTTTATTAAATTGTAAAAGACATTTATATTAATAGAATATTCATAAACTATTAAATCTTATAAAGTTGAACCAAAAATAAAACATCAAATAATAATAATTTCATTTATATATATATTTGATTGAACAATAAACCATATATAATTATTAATTTGTTCATAACCATTTGCTTTTATTTGTTCTTATTTTTTACAAACTTTAACATATATATTTGCTTTTTATTAAAACATAAATCAAAGATACATGTATAAAAAAAACCAAATATACAAATTGAGAACGCATATATAGTTAAAATCTTTTGAACTTATTCATAACAAATATCCAACTTAACTAAATATATAAAAATATATAAATCAAATTTTTTTAACAATAAATAAAATCAAATGTAAATATCATATAATAGAAATAAAATCAAATAAACAGTTTGAAGGAACAAACAAATGAAGGAAATAAAATAAAATATGAAAAAAGGTAATGATCCATACCTATTACCAAGTTGAAACCAATCCAAATGTATGTACGTTTTCTTTCCATTTTTGAAATTTGATAAAAAAAATTAATGTCATTTAAGCAAAAATTATATAAAAGTAAAAGCAATTCAACACCATCACATATTTATTTTTGCAAATAAAAAAGAAAATAAAAAAAAGAATAATAAAGGCAAAAATGAACTTGTTCATAGTATGATGTGATTTACTCTTCTTTCTAACTTTTGTCCATTCCCGTGAAAACCAATAAATCATAACCTTCAAGTAAAAAAAAAAAAAAAAAGCTTGTATTCTTAAATTTTTAATTCTAATAACAACAAATAAAATAAGCTTGGCTAGAAGGTGACCTCTCACTTTATAAACTCTTTACTTTCAATTTTAGATTCTATTTCATCAAATAAAAATTTATTAAGTGTGTATATATATATATATATATGAAATTATGATTAAATTTAAAAAAAAAAAGATAAATTATGATTTAATATATTTAAATTCAAAACTTATATAAAATTTTCAACTTTTGGTAGAGTTTGATTTGAATTTAAATAGTCATCCAAAAATATTAAATTTAGATAATTTATTAAATAGAATTATTTGACGGTAGATAAAAATATATTAAGCATATAAATACATATATATTTTTGGAACAATGATTAATGTAAAAAGAAAAAATAAATTATAATTTAATATATTTGAATTTAAAATTTATGCAAAATTTTTTTATAGATTTTGATTTGAATTTAAATAATTATTCTAAAATATTAAATTTAAATAATTTATTGAATAGAGTTATTTGATAAATAATATAATAATATAAACATTATCCTACAAAGAAATTATTTAAGTAAACATATATATCAGCACATCTTATTTGATAATCTAATATATATATATATATATATATATATTATAACAACATACAAGATTACATGATCAAAATTGCTTATGTAGATGCCTAGGTGGATAACCTATTTTAATAATGTATAAGATAATATTTATATTATTTTATTTATCAAATAAAATTTTTTAATAAATTATTTAAATTGAACATTTTGCATAATTATTTAAATTGAAATCAATATCTATCTCATATTGAAATTTTTGAATAAAATTTGAATTCAAATATATTAAATCATAATTTATCTTTTCTTTTTAAATTTAATGATGGTTTCTAATATATATACTTAATAAAATTTTATTTTCTGTCAAATAATTCTACTTAATAAATTATTTAAATTTAATATTTTTAGATAATTATTTAAATTCAAATTAAAATCTATCAAAAATTAAAAATTATTTAATAAATTATTTAAATTTAATACTTTTAGATAACTTAATGAATTATTACTAAAAAGCTTGTATTTTTAAAGAATAAAAGCTTACATCTTTATTTGAAAATATGAGACATTTGAATGTTGATAAAAAAGTTAGATAAAAATATAATTCTACTTTGAAAACAAATATAATGTTTTATTTATGTTCTAATTCAAATATTTTTATGTTATATATTTGGTTAATTTATTTGTTTTTCTTTAATTGATAACTTTTTTTAGTTTTGCTTAGATTGATTATAATTAAATTTTTGTATTATATATTTTTTGTTTTATTCATTTCTTCAATGTTTTTATTCTTTGTTAATTTATTAACATATTTACTTTTATTATATATATTTAACCTTGATAAATTAATATGTAAATTTATATTCTCTATTTTCTTTTGTTATACTTTTTATTATTGAATTTCTTTGTCTACAATAGATGATTTGAGAAGAATAATGATCCCTAGCATATCTAACTCACAAAAGATATTATCAATTATGTTAAAAATTATTAAAAATAAAAAATATATTTCAAAAAAAGGTTTTAAAGTATAACATAAAGAATTATTGTTTCCCTTTTATCTAAAACAAAACTTTATTTGTTGACATTTATAGAAATAATTGTTAACCCAATATATTTATGTAATAATTACTTGAAGTAGTCAAAAATAAAAACTAATAAAAAGCAAATGATTATAACAAAATTAATAATTGTGATTTGTTATTCAATAATATATATATATATATATATATATACACACACCACATAATCAACATTATGATAAAAACAATTATTAATTTTAACTATTTAAATACTGATTCTTGATTTTTTTTTCAAACAAGAAAAAAGCGGTAACAAAATTTTTAATATTTAGCAAATAAATTAAAAAAATTATTTTTCAATAAAAAAGGGATTTTTATAATTTTTGAAAATTTACAAAAGTTTAGATTGTTTTAGGTGAACAATATTATTTATAATATATTATATATAAATTATTATTTAATTATAACTTAGCATTTATAAATATATGATTATATATTAGATAAATAATTAAAAATAAATTTAAAATTATGAAAATTTTAATTAAAATTCCTGTACCTTGTACGGGCTAAAAAAGCTAGTTTTATAGATTGTAATATATATATATATATATATATATATATAAATATGATTTGGTACTTTTGAAGTCATATATTCTTTGACCATTGTAACTTATTCAAAATTTAATGAAACTATGATATTTTTATATTTATACAAGAATTGCGATTCTCTGAGTTTGAACAAAAAAAATGTGCGATACTATTATTAATTGAGAATATATTTCAAATTCAAAATGGACACTTATTCTCAACGATAAAGATTTTAAATCTAAAGGGTATACATGAGTTCTAAGGTCCCATCCAAATTGTAAGCCTTCCTTATCTTAAAGACTTAAAAGTGTCAAATTGTAATAGGCTGAAATCTCTCTTTTCTTCTATGCTTGCTCCAAATTTGCCGCAATTGAAAGTTTTGGATATAAAGTGCTGTGAGGAGTTGGAAGCAATCATTGAAATGGACCAAACTTCAATAGCAACATCATGAAAGGGTCATCTCCAACCTATTTCCTTTCCTAGTCTTCAATGTATATGGATTTTTGGGTGCAGCAATTTGAAAAGCTTGTTTCGTATTAGTGTCACTCGTTCTCTTTCAAACCTCGAAAGAATCGAAATTGGAGGGGCTTCTAAACTAGAGCAAGTCTTTGGGTATCAAGGTGAACTAAACATTGAAGATGATCAAAAGGGAATAGTGCTCCCTAAATTCAGACTATTGAATCTTTCTGAGCTATCAGACCTAAAGAGTTTTGCTCCAATTGGTTATCATTTCCGATTCCGTACTTTGACGTTTTTCAAGAAAACCAAATCTCCCAAGTCGACCGCAAGTGTCATCATCGATTCAAAACATCCTGTGCATGCCATAACAGAGGTACCTATCCGACTTTTTTTCTAACTATTATGCTTAATTAATTAATTTGTTGTTCTTGATCATATTGATAATAATGATGAAACGATGATGGAAACAAAAGTTATGTTAGTATATAACTACATATTATTTGCATACACGTAAATATTTTCTTTAGTTTTAAAATTTGAATTTTTGGTTACTACATTTATTGGTTTATTTATTATTTATTATAAAAAAATGTATTTCCATAGACAAAAAATCAAAATATAAACTATTCGTATTTTAGGCAAATAATGTACAATTAACCGCATAAAGCTTGCATACTTTTTTTTATTCTTTTCATTTTCGTTTTTTCTTAATATAATTAAAAAGAATTCGATTAACCATGCTTATCATAAGTAGTGATTATGGTATATGAGTCATAGGGAGGGGGGATTTTTAATTTCTAGTTTTAAATTTCAAATTAAAGCCAGAAAATCATTCTCCTTATTATAAAGCAAAAACGCTAGTCAGGTTGCAAAGCGTCCAAGAGTTCCCAAAAAAAAAAAGTCATGTCAATGGAAAATTTGGGAAATTCTTTAATTATTAATTTTTTATGAACTTAATAGTATAAGAAAGTATTATATTCCGATAAAAAATCATTGAATTAAATCAAACAAAAAAATTGACACATAATTAAATAAATTTAATAAAAAAATAAATTAAATTCATATATGATGAGGATTGAATTTAAAATTTTAATATTATCAGATTTATAAATATTAGAATGTTGATAATGCACAAAGGTTACTTCCAAAAACACAAAAATATTTTCATTTTATCACTAAATTTAAAAAAAAAAAAACAATTTAAAAATAAAAAGTGATAAAGTTAAAGATTTATAAGCTGAATTAAATTGGTCATTTGTATCTTTTAGTTTATATTTGCATCATTAATTTGTTTTATGTTACATAACATACATTTTTGCTATTCTCAAAAGATATATAAAGTAGAAAAAGATGATTTTAAAAAAATATATTTTTTATAAATAAAATAAGATAATATCCTAAATAAAATATTTCTTGAGACCCTACCTAAATATTGGAGGCATTCTTAATAATTATTCCTTAGAAAAAATATTATCTTTGATTTTAAAGATTATCATGAAAATACTCAAGTGAAAAACATTTTTCTAAATTTTAAAAAGATATCGAGGAATTCAAAATGAAAAAATTTTCATTTTATTTCTAAATAAAGCGATTCTAAAAAGGATGGGAAAAAAAGGGTTTTATGATAATAAATGGGATTCAAAAAATTATTTTTAAAATTTAAAATTAAGGTCATTTTTTATCAATAATAAAGGATAACATGTTATTAATTAGTATCATTTTTTAATGGGTACTATGAGGTGTTAATATTTTTTCACATGCAATTGTACTCTTAAATCTAGATATCTTTTTGCATACCAAAAAAATATTTTTAATAAGTTTTAATTAAATTAGAATTTTTAAAGTTATTCTAAAAAGGATAGAAAAAAAAAAGGAGTTTTATGATAATAAACGGGATTTAAGAAATTATTTAAAATTTAAAATAAAGGTACTTTTTTATAAATAATAAAGGATAACATATTATTAATTGATACCGGTTTTTAACGGGTACAATGCGGTGTTAATCTTTCTCCACATGTAACCGTACTCCGAACCTAGATACATTTTTGGATACAAAAAAATCTTTTTAATAAGTTTTAGTTAAATTAAAATTTTTATTAAAAAAATTATTTAGGTGATCAATCATACCTAATCCAAAAATCAAAAATATTTGTGATGACTCCTTAATTAATTTTAAAATTTTGTCTGAGTGGTCAGGTTTCTGAACCGCATGTTGTAACAGCTTGATAACTCTAATGAGAATACTTTTTTGAAAGTCAAGCCAAAAATGAATTGTGTTATCCTAAATTTTGATTTACTGGTTTAATTGATATTTAATAGTTATTCTCTCATTTCTATTTTTAAAAACCAAAAAAAAAGAAAGTTACGCAAAAACAAAAATAAAAAAATAAATGAATAATGTTGGTTGCATTCATGTTTACTTATGTCATTCTTTATGTTAATTATCGCATTTTCTCTGTTGTCTAAGAAATTGGGGGACATTTAGGATATTGGTATATTGATAAATGCAGACTCACAATCAAATGCATTTTTTTTAACAGATCGCGTATAGTTTTGATTTTGTTCCCATAATTGAATAGTGTTTAAGTATGGAAGTTGAAGGTGGAATACTGTTCTGTACATTCTCATTCCCTCTTTGGCAAGAGTTTCTACAACATTTAGAAGAAAAAAAATTCTGAATGAAGTTGCTCAGTCAAGTATACGCTAACAGAAGCAGGATGGATGAATGTAACCATGGCTGACGAAGCAGATATTTGTAAATCTAGAGGGTGTAGAGAACATACCAAGGCAGTGTTGACTAGCATTCATCTGGACAGAGAAAGGAACTAGCATTTTGTGTATGTGACGCAACGAATTTTGAAAGAGAGATGAAACTTATTTAACATGAAACGAAGCATTGCTATGATCAACTTCAGTATTGCTTATCTCCTAATATGACTTTTGCGATGATTTTGGCTAACTTATCTCTACTAAGATCATTTCTTTTTAATCTGAAAATTAGTTTGTTTCTTATTAATCAGTGAATGGATCCATATGTAACTATTTTGATTAGTAGTCAAAGCTGTTTAAAGCTCACACAACAGACAGTCTCGAAGGATACCCCAAAAATTTGCTTCCTCTTTTCAGATTACTTACTGTTTCTGCAGAGAGCAGATGTTGGTTTCTGCATATCATTGTTTGCGAAAACCATTTTCCCTATATTTTCCATTTTAAAATTCAGAATTTTCTGTAAAAAGGGCATCAATGCCAAGTTCTGGTCAAGGATAACTACATGTAGGAACTAGGGAAGAAGTGATTTTGCTGAGAGCTTGATAAAAAAACTATGGTTCTGTCTTAATTGAGCTTTCTGTAAAAGGGGTATCATAACTCTGTCTTAATTCTTTTGCAGATACAGAAATAGTGATTAAATCTGAAGGCTCACTTTTCTTTCCCCTTCTAAATATCAAATTGATTTACAAGTGACTTGTTCGCCAGTTGTGGGCAGTTTCAGATAGGAATTGCTAAGAGTTCAGGTGCTCAGGGAAGTTTCAGAGCTTCTCCTTCAATTTTTGTTGATTTGTCAATGATATTCCATGTACTAACTCAGCATGTCTTTTAAATTTCAGATTCTCAGGCATGGCTGATATTGGTCTATCTATGACATTTGTGGCGGATCCAAAATTGTTTTTTGGGGAGTATACACTTATAATATATATAAATGACGGATTTTATCAATTTTGATGATTGAAAAGGTGGCCACAGAAAATTTTGGAAGTGTGCAGGAAAAGTTTCTGTCAAAGTATCTTATTTTCCAATCCATGGACACCCTATTTCAAAGCATGGATCCGCCTCTGCTTCTGATGGCACCAGCAATTCCTCATGTTAGTTATGTTTTTTGTTTTGCCAGTGATGTTAAAGACCTCAGGAAAGAGACAGTGGCACAAGGGCGTTTGCAAGATGATGTAAATGTAGCCATCAGGCAAACTGAAAAAATTGAAGAGGATGTTGTCCAAAAATCAACGAATTGATGGTATAATGACAAAATTTAATATTAAATCAAAATGTAGTGAAAAATTTGATCTTAATCCGAAATTTTTTGATTAATTTTCTGTTGGCAAGCCTCAAATGATATTCGGAGTATTTGATGCATATATACTAATTATAATTGTGTTTAGAAAAAAATTTTCTACCATTTGTTGGAACCTTTGTAATCAAGCTGTGAAGCATGTAGGCAATACGTTAGACTTGGTCTTGTTTCTTTTCTTTGTCTATGACAGAAAAAATTAAAGGATAGGTGTGGCATGTGAGGGTTGGGAGAGTTTGGATTGTAATTGCAGGCTTCTGTTCACTACATGAAATCAAAATCCGAAGGTTCATTAAGTTAAAAAGCTTCTTTCATGTTTGTGTTGCTTTACCATATATACTTAGAAAAAATATGGTAGATGGTAGAAAAAAAATGGTTAGAGACTTGAGATGGGGAATTCTGCATTTGTGTGAAAAATTTATGTATAACTATTATTTATCAAAAAATTGTTACCTTATAAAAAGAATATAACATCTTCCTATAAGATTTTAATTCTGATAAATTATTGTAAGTAGTAGAGCTTCATGACAAATACAAAAGAATAATTGAAAAAAGGAAAAAAAATAAAGGATCAGTCAACGGATGATTTGTTGATAGCACAATAAATTTTTTTTTTAATAATTACGGTTTAAATTTAAATTTTGATAATCTTAAAGGTATGCTTTGTCTGGTTGTATTCCACTAAGGATTTGAATAAGAAAAATGGTAATATCATAATAAAAGAGACACCAAAGAAATTTAAAAAAAATAAAGAAGTTTTTGATGTAGCTTTTCTCCATAGTTTCAGTTGGTCACTAAGATTTCTAGTATAAATTTTCAATATTTGTGGATAGTTGAAGCTTTTTTTTTTTTTTTCATTCGAAAGAAAGTCGATTTTTATTTTTTTGAACTCAAAAAAGAAAATTTATCACTTGCATTAATGAAATATTTTATAAATATTTTAATTCTATTATTTTTAGTATAAAAATTAACAAATTGAAATTATAATGATAAAATTAAATATTCTCCCATCTCAAAATAATTGTCTCTAATTGATTTTTGGTTAAATTAACTCAATTTTTTATAATTATTTTTAATAAAATTATAAAATTAATTTTTTTAAAAAAATAAAATTTGCAAGGTTTGAATTTCAAAATTTTTAAAATATATTTTTTAAAGTTTAATTTAACGTAATTTTTTTAAAAAAATGGAAATGAAAATTGAATTAATTGAAAAAAATAATAAAATATAATTATTTTCGGATGAAAAGAGTATTATATTATAATATACTAACAAGTTTGACTTTAATCTCAAAATTTTTCACTAATTTACTGTTAGCAAACCTCAAAAGTTATTTGAATACAGAAAGAATGATTTGATTAAGTATTTGATGCATATATGTTAATTGTGTTTAGAAAAATTTTTCTGCAGTTAGATAAAATTGGATTAATTGGACCTACATAACAAAGATCACTCAAGCCCAAATTGTTTAATAAGATAAAATTAATTGAGATGTTCACATGGACTCAAATTAAGCATAAAAAACATGATCCATTTTAATTAATTTGAACAAAATTAGGTGTCTATAATATTATATCAACTTTCTTAATTTTCTCTAATTTATTCAAACATATATACCCGGACTCTCTCAATTTTTACTAGCGCTATTGACTTGATAAACCTTACAATTCTTTTTTATGGTTTTCTCTTAGGTCTAGCTCGGACTCCTAATATTTATAAGACCTCTAACTTATCACCAAAAATAATTTTCCTTTTAAAATTTATCTTTTAATTCTTTTTATCCATCAAACAGTAAACTTTAAAAAAATTTTCGAACAAATCTATTTCAAAATCTTGAAAACTTTTAAAATCTAAATTAATATTTTTGATAAATATGTTCAGTGATTTCTTTATATAGTCATATAGGCCTTTCCATGTTTAGATTTCGTTTAGTTTTTTCTTTCCTTATCACACAAAATAAAATGTATAGTAAAAGAGTAAATGGTTAAAGAGTTGAGATGGGGAATTCTGCATTTGTGTGAAAAATCAATATGGAACTATAAATTATCAAATAATTGTTACATTATAAATAGAATAAAAAATCTTACTATATGATTTTAATTCTGATAAATTATTGTAAGCACCCCTCTTTTCCTAGTGGCACCCCTCCTTTTGAATGAAACTTGAGCCTCTTTGTAGCTGCTAGTCATCGGCGCTGCCACCAGCGCACCATAGTTCTGCCCCTTTTACAAGCCAACACTGCTTCTTTTTTTCATTTTTCCTTGAATTTTTTTTTTAAGAACTTTCTTTTTGTTAAATAAGGTAGTTTGGCATTGAGATTCTTCCCCTCGAAGAAGACTCTGGTTTTTTTTTTTAATTTTTTATGGGTTTTATTTGACAGGTTTGGATGGGGTTTTTGAGTGTGTTTTTTTTTATGGTTTTTAGGTAAAAGAATGGTGGCTGGTGATTTAGGCAATGGTGAGGGTGCGACGGTTACTAGTATGGTGAAACTGGGTTGTTGACTGTTAGATGGTGGCTAAAGAGGGTGGTTTCAATTTTTTTTTCTTTTGTGTTTTTGGTTTAATGGGTCGATCAAGGCTGGTGTTGGTGCATGCAAGCTCCTGGTGGGGCTAGTGATGGTGTTGGGGGTCCTTCGAGGTTGGTGATTGGTTCCATGTTGTTAATGTTTTGGAAAAGGGCTGGTAGGGGTCCTAGAGTGGGCTTTTGGTGAGCATGGGATTGGTACGTGTAGGGGTCGATGCGTACAAGGGCCGGTGTGGGCAAGGATAGCACATGTAAAAAGTGAGTTGTGGTGTTGATAGGTTACTAAGTAGTTTATTTCTTTAATGAAGGGAGCTTGGCTAAGGGTGTTTTGGTGGGCTTATGGTGAATGGTGAAGGGTTGTAGGCTAGGGCTAGGCTGGGTACAGGCAAGGGTGGCTATAGTGCTCGATGTTGTGTGCTTGGGAAGGGCTATCAGTGGAGCTTGGCTTTGGCTGTGAGGTTAACGAGTGTAGGAGGGACGGGTTTCAACCTTTAGGTTTTTGGGTTATGGAACGGAGGGCTGATGCTTAGAGGGTGCTGTATTAAGTAGGGGATGGCTACGGCTCGATTTGGGAAGGGATGCGGTTAAGGTTGGATGAGGTGTTTGGAGGAGCGGTGTTGGGATCTTGCAAGCGAAGGCTGGGGTTCTGGTCGAGGGTGGTGAAAGGGTTTAAGGAACTTGGGTGTTTTTTATGATGACAAGAGCCCGGTGATAGAGTTGGGGGTAGGTTGGGTTTGGTATTGGTGTGTGCGAATATTGAGCTAGGGCTGGTGATGGTGCTGGGGGTCAGCCAAGACTGGTGCTGGGCATGGTATAAGGGTGATTAAGTCTAGGACTTGGTGATCAATGAGGAAGTTTGATGCTAGTGATGAGTTTCTACGTGAATTTCCCCCCCAAGGAATTTTTATGTTTTTCTTTTAGACTTTTTAATCTGTATATCTCCATAATAGACAAAAATTGTAGGTTAGTGGAGCTAAAGCTCCTTATTGCAGGGTAGTGCTTGAGAATTTTGGCCTCACATGGCTTGAATTGACAGTCTGATTTTTGTTGTTTTTTGTTTTTCTAGCTTTTTTAATTTAATTTAAATTATTTTTTATAATTTTTCAATTAATTTGATAAATTGTAAATAATAATAATAATAATAATAATAATAATAATAAATTAAATTAAAAATGACTAATCCTAATCAAACTCAAATCAATCCAATTCTATTTAATGCTTAAACCAATTCAAATAAGAACATGTAAATTAAGCATAAAAATTGAATAAGTTCGAATTGACTAGGATGAAATTGGATGTCTACATTTATATTTATATGAAAATTAGTAAAGAGAAAATTAAAATCACTTATATATTTTTTATGTGAATGTAGATTTTTTTTATTAATTTTACATATATACATTTTCTTTTATTAATTATTTTTATCATGATCAAATAATTAATCTTTTTTATTAATATTTTATTTTTTATTAATTTTATAATTATGGTATCAATTAATAAAATTTTTTATTAAATCATCATTTTTTTTTAAATTGCTTATTTTTACACATGTGTAAGTTTTTTTGCAATATCATTATCTACATATCTCAAAATGTGTCAACATATGATACAATGGCTTTTATGATAGAAAATAAGAGGTGAGGGGCTTATTTAAATGAAATAGTAGTATAGAGACTTAATTAGATTATTTTGAATACTTGAAAGGCTTTTTTCATATTTTACCTAAACATATTAGTTGGTATTAAACTAATATAGTTAAAAAAACTCGCCTAGTGTACTAGTTTATCATGTAAACTGCCAGTTCATAATGGTTTAAAGGAGTTTAACTATAAAACTGATTTAATTACAAAATTGGAATAATTCCAACACCGATTCACAAGTTCAATAGGTCAAACTGATAGTTCGATCGATTTTGATAACTATGCATTACAATTCCTGGAGAGCATCTTTATTTTTTTCTTTTTTATTTTTTAGAGAGAATACTTAGTTGGAATATTTTTCTTTTCCTTGAGATCATGATGAATTTAATTATTTATATTCTTTCATTTATCTTAGACTTGGTGATTCATGTATCTATATTGTGTTAAATAATAAAATTATTATATTCATATTGTATTTTATACAAAAATTGTATCACAATTTATATCGACATGAAAATATAAAATATATTTTTTTGTTTTGTCAAACCTATATATAGTTATTACTAAAATTATAAACCGTGTGATCTTCATATCATATTTTTATATCATATTCATATCATATTATTGTATCATATTTTAGATTATCATGTTTAAATTATCTCTTTTAATAATTCATATTGCACCTTTAATTGAAATATATATTATGTGTCTTAATAATCTAAGATATATTAAAGTCTATAGCTCTAGGGTAGTGTACAGACTTTAGCTAACTGTCTTCCGCTTAAGATTTGAATGATAAAAAATGGTAATAATAATCATAGTAAAAAGAATCCAAAAATATTAAAAGTCTTTGATGAAACAAGAATTGCATGATATGTTTTCATACTCTAATTAAAGTATCTCTGGATATTAAAAAAATAAATTTTAAAATTTTAAATGTAAAAAAAATTTTCATATGGAATTTATTATGACATAAAAGTTATTTTTTTTAGATAGTACTGAATTTTTTAGTTTTTTAATATGTGAGGATAAATCAAGGGAGGGAAAATGGATTTTGAATCATGAATTTTTTTTGTTTGGTCATTAAATCTTGCATCTCATGGGGCATAATTTGATATTGAATTTAATCCCTTCAATAAAAACAGAACTATTAAAAAAAAACAAAAATTAAAATAAGAATTGAAAAAAAAAGAAGTTAGAAGAAAGTTAATTCAAAATTGAATCAATGATACCATATCCCACTAGCAAAAGCCGTCAAGAACAAGATGGCAATCTTGATAATATTCAAATTTCTTCGAAAGAAAAAAAATAAATAAATAAAGGTATGAACCCAAATGTATTTCTCCCAAGACAAGGAAATGATGTTAATTTGGAACCTTGTGAAGTTGTCTTCCACTAAAGGTTTGTATAATAATAATAATAATAAAAGACTTCAAAGAAATTAAAGAAGTCTTTGATGCAACTTTTCTAAGTAGTTTCAATTAGTTACAAAGATTTCAAGTAGAGCTTTTCTATATTTGGGGATAATTGATGTTTTCTTTTTTTTCATTTGAAGCAAAGTTGACTTGTATTTCATGAGTTTTCTTTGAACCAAAAAGAAAATTGAAATTAACAGAAATTTATCACTTACATTAATAGAATTTTTAAAGCTTTAATTCTAAAATAATAAATCGTTTCTTTTCATTGTCTAAATGAAAATAACAGAAAGATTAAAGTAGCAGGTGTTTATTAATGATAAAAATATTTATTATTGGATCGAATTCAAATTAAATTTAAATAAATTAATAATAAGTTTTAGATTTATGCATGTAAATATAAAGAATTAATATGCATATATATTATTTATTTATTTGTTTTTATATAATATAATTATAAATATAAAATATATATAAGTAATTATCAAATCAGACTAATATAAAAATATTATATATAAAATTAAGCTTTAACCTTAAATGCTATTCACAAAGTTTATTCATTTTTTAAAATCAACCTTCAATTTAAGTCTTAATTCATTTTCCAAACTTAATATTTATGCCAAAATACCTCTAAATTTTGAATTAATTTTTGGACGTGAATGAATAATTTGATTCTCAATATATTTACAAGCGAAGGTCACCGAAAAATAAATTAGAAAATAATAAAAAAAAATAATTGAGAAAAGAAAGAAGAAAAAAAAAAGGCTCAACAATTCAAAAGTGCATCGATGATGCCATGTCCCACTAATGAAAGCCGTGAATTACAAACCACTAGGAAAAAAAAATATAAACGGTTTGACTTAGAGTCATTGCCCCCAAAAGCCAAGAGGCTTGGGCCCTTATCTAGTTGTCTTCCATGAAGGATAGGAAAAAGGAAAATGATAATAATTAGAATCCAGAGAAATTAAGAAAGTCTTCGATGCAACATTTCTCTGCAGTTTCGATTGGCCATGGGATTTTAAGCAGAATTTCCCAGTATATGTGGATACTTGAAGCATGTTGTCATGTGAAGCAAAGTTGATTTTACGTCAATTTTGTTTTTTAATTCAAAAAGTAGTGATTGAAATAAAAGCTTCATCTCGGATCTCGAAAGTTCATATTTTTTAGGTATATTTATTGTAATGTATAAGTATATAAAATTGATTATTAAATATAAAATTATGAAATTATTATCATTTTTTAATTAAGTATGACTAATCACTTAATCAAATCTATCTCGTTTTATAAAGATTTTAGGTTTAATTTTATATTCTTTAAAAGAATAGATTTTGTTCTATAAAACTAAATCAAATCCGAGACTACGATTACGTATAAAAAAAAATTATAGTACCTCTATAACATGTATCCAAAAAAATAGCATCAATTAATTTTATGATATTCATTAAATCTTAAAATTATCTAAAAAAAATTCAAGAATATTTTCTTACCTCAAAAATATTCAAGAAAACTATTATCTCTCTTGAAAAGATTTCATTGTCAGATTCAAAGACTTTTACAAAATTTCAAATTTAATTGGAATATTTAATATCAGAAAGTATTTTTAAGTTACTCTAATATTTTGACAAAAAATTTAACATATCTTATATCATAACGTTCAAGTTCAAAAATCTACTTATTAGATAAAAAAATATGGAGTTGCTACTAATATTTTTATCTAAATGTAATTGATCACTTATATGAATCTATTTTTTTTAAAGTTATCCTAAGTTTGACTAAAAGTTTCTAAAAAGAATAGGTTTTGGTTTACATTAATAAAACTAAGTTCAAGAGTCAGGTTGCATGTAGAAAAGTTTTTAGCACTCTCACAACGCCTAAAATTAGTACTAAATTAATCTTATCTTATCTCATCTAAATCTTAGTTGAAATTGTTTCTATTCCTACATTTTGTTAATTTCTATATTTAATTATTGGAAAAAAATCATTAGGCTTTCACCAAAAAAAATTCCTTACCTCAAAAATATTCAAGATAAACTCATTATTTATTTGAAAAAACTCTGTTGTCAGATTTATTAAGTACCTTATAACAAAAAAACCAATTTACTTACATCTTTTTTTTTATTTACAAAATATTAGTTACAAATAATGATAAAAACATATTTACAAGCTTCTAATCATAAAAAAAATATATTTACACTTTTCTAAAAAAATACATTTCAATTTTTATTTTCATTAATTAAATTAATAATCAATAGGTAAAAAATAAAAACTGAAATAAAAAAACAAATAATGAATAAATAAATAAATATAGAAATAGATAAATAAGTAAAAAATAGTAAAACAAAATAATTTCATAAAAGAATTATTATCACAAATATTATCCTAAGTTACATTAGACAACAAATAAATATAACATCATAATAAATAAAAATAAAATAAAATATACTTAACTAATACTCTTAGACCAACCCGAAATAAAGCCTACTACCAAAAACATTTTGCTTGACTCTATTTACTCTATTATTATGTGTATGGCTCTCTTTCTTTTTTTTTACGTAGTGATTCTTCTTAATTGTTGTTAATTGACTAATTGCTTGTTGCCTTACTTAATTGCCAATTATTCTTGTAATCTCCCCTTCGAATTGCATATTGATTTTCCTTCTCCTTCTTTCCAAGAAGTACTTTCTTAAAACTCAAAGCTTTGTATTTCTTGATAATTTTGATTGTGTTGCTTTTTGATCTTCGTAAACTTGGAATTGAGTTCTTTTTATAAGGATTAAATCTCTTTTCAATTTGGAAATCTTTAATGCCAACTGAATATATCATGATTTTGCCAAAATTTATTTTCCTTATTTGTAGAAATTTGATTCTCAAGAATTATCAAAATCAAACTCAATATTTAAATTTCAAATCTAAATAAAATCACAATCTTTAAAAATAAAATCAAAATTTATGTTCATTTTTTTATCAAATAAAACAAAAAAAATGTAATATTTGAGACCCCATAATAAAAAAAAGACCTAATAATTCTAATTATCATAAATAAATATAGCATATGATTTGAATAATCGTAAAAGTAGTAGTGGTAGTACTTCTACTTGCTGTGATTATAAATGAATCCAATTAGTTATTAGTGATGTCTTGCTTAAGGGTGTAAATGATACATTAGTACTCATAAGTTATTCAAATTCGACTCGAGTAAAACTTAATTCGATTCGAATAAAACTTAAATTTGGCTTGAATATTATCGAGTTGAGCATAAGTTCGAGTAGCTCAACTCATCGATCAAGTCAAATTCGAACATTCTTATACCCAACTCGAGTAGCTCGTGAGCTTAATCAAGCTTTTATATTTAAATATATTTTTATTATTTTAATTAATAAAATATCTTGAACTTAAGCTCGAGCATGAATAATCGAGCTTTTGTCGAATATAAGAATCGAACTTATTTTTACATATGAATCAAGCCTAATCAAGCAAGCTCGAGTAGTTCGATTTCTATCTTGAGTCGAGCTCGAGCTAGAAAAATACAACTTAATCAAGTTCGAGCCGAGTTTTGAGCATCAAATTTCAAATCGAGCTTGAGCTCGAGCTTAATACTGTATCGGCTCGAATTCGATCAATTACACCTTTAGTTCTGTTGAAACTAAGGATGATTATGATTCGGAGAATATTTTATTTGATTTTTTAAATAATACATAAAATTATAAATTTTTAAAATCGATCGAATTTAGAACTGAATTTTCATATGATTTGGTCCAAAATGAATTTTATCAGTTTGGTTCAGTTCAATGGTTTTTTAAATTTAATTTTTTTCTTATTATTATTTTAATCTAAATTTTAATAAATTTAGATATAAAATAATTATTTTTATTTTATAAAAATTTAAAATATATATAAAACTTAATATATATATAATTCGATTCGGTTTAATTTTTTTTTTACTTTTCATTTATCGATTCGAAATTCAATCCAAAACTAATATATACATTTAATATTCGAACTTAATCTTGATAACAACTCAAAATGAGTGAAATTATTAAAATTCGTTTTAAGAGTATTTTCGTAATTTAATATTTGAACTTAATCTCGATGACACCTAAAAATGAGTTAAATTATTAAAATACCCTTTGAGATTATTTTTGTAATTTGACATTTTCAATGTCTGTTTTCTACAAAAAGCTCAAGATAATGTTTAAGTATTATTTAATAAATTTTGATGAATTGAAAATCTTAATTGCACCTTAAAAAGAGTGAAATTATAAAAATATCTTTCAAAAGTATTTTTGTAATTTAATTTTTTCGAAATCAATTTTTTCATAAAAAAATTTTAGATCATGATTAAGTATTCACATGTGATTAATTAACTAATAGAATATAAATGTATAAACTGTTGAATCAAATATAAATTTTTATTCATTTCTGATAAAATTAAACGATAACAGCTCATGGAAAGACATAAAACACTGACGCACTCGTCAACCAATAAACAAAGTCAAGCACCACAAAAAATTTTATATCCTTTTTATTTATTTACAAATATTAGTTACAAATAATGATAAAAACATATTTACAAGCTTCTAATCATAAAATAATATATTTACATTTTCAAAAAAAATACAATTCAATTTTTATTTTCATCAATTAAATTAATAATCAATAGGTAAAAAATAAAACTGAAATAAAAAAAACAAATAATGAATAAATAAATAAATATAGAAATAGATAAATAAGTAAAAAATAGCAAAACAAAATAATTTTAAAGAATTATTATCACAAATATTATCCCAAGTTACATTAGACAACAAATAAATATAACATTATAATAAATAAAAATAAAAGAAAATATACCTAACCAATGCTCTTGGACCAACCTGAAATAAAGTTTACTATCAAAAAAATTTTGCTTGACTCTATTTGCTCTATTATTACGTGTATGACTCTTTTTTTTTTGGTTAGTGATTCTTCTTAATTGTTGTTAATTGGTCAATTGCTTTTTGCCTTATTGAATTGCCAATTATTCTTGTAATCTCCCCTTCCAATTGCTTATTGATTTTCTTTCTCTCTCTTTACAAGAACTTCTTTTTTAAAACACAAAGCTTTGTATTTTTTTGATGATTCTGATTGTGTTGCTTTTTTATTTTCTTAAACTTGGAATTGAGTTCTTTTTATAAGGTTTAAATTTCTTTTCGAGTTGGGAATCTTTAATGCGAACTAAATATATCATGATTTTTCCAAAATTTATTTTCCTTTTTTGTATAAACTTAATTTTCAAGAATTATCAAAATCTAAACTTTTAAATTTTAAATTTAAATAAAATCACAATCTTTTGTTAAAAATCAAAATTTATGTTCATTCTTTTACCAAATAAAATAAAAAACACTTTGGGCTTTTAAATTTGAGCTTAAAAAATGAATTTTAAAATCCAATATTGACATGTAATATTCAAGACCTAATAATTTAAAAAAGATCCAATAATTCTAATTATCATCAATAAATATCGCATATGATTTGTATAGTAGTAGTAGTAGTAGTACTTTTACCTGCTGTGATTAGAAATGAATCCAATTAGCTGTTAGTGATGTCCTGCTGAAACTAAGATGATTATGACTTGGATAAAACTCGATTTGATTTTTTAAATAATATACAAAATTTTAAAATTTTAAAATTGATATAAAATAAAATTGAATTTTCATACAATCTGATCAAAATTAAATTTTATCGATTTGGTTCAATGGTTTTTTAAATTAAATTTTTTTTTTGTTTCTTGTATATTATTTTAATATAATTTTTAATATATTTAAATAAATTTAAATATAAAATAATTATTTTTATTTTATAAAAATTTAAAATATATAAAATTTAATAAAAAAATATAATTCGATTCAATTCTTTTTTTTTTCATTTATCGATTTGAAATTTAATCTAAATCTAATATATACATTTAATATCAAAACTTAATCTTGATGACACCTTAAAAGAAGTAAAATTATTAAAATATCCTTTAAAAGTATTTTAATAATTTGATATTTTCGAGATCCGTTTTTTACAAAAAGCTCAAGATCATGTTTAAGTATTATTTCATAAATTTTAATGCATTGAAAATCTTGATTGGACTTAAAAAAGAGTAAAATTTTTAAAATACACTTTAAGTGTATTTTTATAATTTAATTTTTTCAAAATCAAATTTTCACAAAAAATTTTAGATCATGATTAAGTATTCACATGTGATTAATTAACTAATAGAATATAAATGTATAAACTGTTGAATCAAATATAAATTTTTATTCATTACTGATAAAATTAAACGATAGCAGCTCATAAAACACTAACGCACTCGTCAACCAATAAACAAAGTCAAGCACCACAAATAATTTTATTGACCCCAGACATCAATATGCAAAGCGCAACTCCAAAGTCAAACCATTAACACCAAATTTAAAAAAAAAAAATAAAAAAGAACAGATTTAACTAGGCAGACAACCGATAGATGATGTTATCCAAATTGTAGCATCTTACATGATTGTACAAGCTGACGATTCTTGTTCACTCAAGTCATAACGACAACAGCTTTGAGAACTGCTGCTGCATCTTCCACAATAACATGATCCACCACAACTGCTACGGGAAAAGTTACCGCATCGCTTACATGAAATGCCATTGCAGCCTCTGCAAGAAAAGCTGCCGCACCCTTCACAACACCGGCTGTAATACCCACTAGAAGACCAGCCATTGCATCTACTACAAGAAGAGCTTTCGCACCCTTTACATGACCAAGGCCAACTATTACACCCACTACAAGACTTGTTATTACATCCCTTACAAACGTTGCTACTACAATTACTACAATACCAACTGATCCACCCATGACCTGAGCAACTTTTGCACCCACTACCACCACACCCATTACAGCACATTCTTTTTCCACAATTCTCTGAGCATGCAAGTGGGAATGAAATACATTTACTCTTGTCGCATTGGCCTTCACGATGCCACGTATGGCATTCCATACAAAATATTGCTATTATGTTAATTTTGTCATCTTTCTTCTCAGGCTCGTTTTTTTCTGTTGTTTTAGTCGAACTAGTAGGCTTGGCAGGCGTTTTAATCTCGATATGACCTAAGCAGCTTTTGCACCCACTATCCCCACACCGATTACTGCACATTATTTTCCCACAATTCTCAGTGCATGCAAGTGGGAGTGAAATACAATTACTCTCGTCGCATTGGCCTTCATGATGCCACATATGGCATTTTTTACAAAATATCCCTACTATGTTAATAATTTTGTTATCCTTCTTCTCAGGCTCTTTAGGCGGTGTTGGTTTAGGCTTAGGAGGAGGAGGTTTCTCTGGCGGTTTAATCTCAATGCTCGTTATGCAACAACCAGCCTTGCGCCATATCTTGCTCTTCATACACTCGGGATTGCCGGATACCACAGTGATCGTCACCGTATTTTCCTTCTCATCGTATTTCTGGTCTCTTATTTCTGTTCAATACCATTACATCACACATAAGCTTAATCGGTCTTTAATTATGTTTAATCTCCCAACACTTTTTTGTTCATGCATATACACAAGCATAGTGAGAAAAGGAGAGATTGATGATCAGATCACTTGCCTGGAAATTTACAGAGTACTTTCTTGACTTTCTTATAACAGCGGTGGCACTGAAGGTCTACTTTCAACACCATTGTTGTGGCCTATAACAATGCTCTTACTTATCAATGAATATGATAGTTCAGAAAAATGTAGTGATATGTTATATCAAACTATACAGTAAATTAAGAGAGAATTAGTACAATGTTAACCCATATAGAATAATTAGAAAAAGTATATGGTATTTCGTGGTAGTTTTTGCACCAATATATAATACGTACAATTGATAGGTGGGTAAAAAAATGCATCAAAACTATTATCTACTGCTATTAAGACGTGAGAAGCGATTCACACATATAATGGTCATTCGCGACCTAAAATAGTAGCACAACAAAAAATAGTTGCAAAATCGGATTGCTATAGCCATTATCAAGTCTTGTTAAAAGCTACAAAAAAAAAAAAAGAAGAGAAAAACAAACCCTAAACAACAACAATCAATCAACAACAACTTTATGTTTCAATTTATAAATAAAAAAAATTAATTTAAGAAAATAATAAGATATTCACTTAAAAGTACCATTTTGTTACATAATAGTGGTAGGGTTTTTTCTCTTCTTCCGTCTTGATAGAGATGAGACGAGATTTGAGGATAGAATTGAAGCAAAGGGTATAGGTCTTACATGGAGTGGTTTGTTGTGCTAGGTTTTGGGCAGGTCTATCATGAGAAGGGGAATTTATAGGGATGCAAAGAGGTTAGATGGGGAAGAATGGGGATTGAAGTAGGTAGAGAAGAAACAAAGGTAATCGGGTCAAGTGAGGGCCTTTAAAAGTAATAAAATTAGTTTTTATTGTTTAGATAAAAAGTTGAGAGGGGAAGTTTGGTGGGAAATAAGAATTTAAGAAGTTTTTTATTTAGATTGAAATTGAGAGAGAATGAAAGATGATAAATAGTAAATTTATTTTTATAAATGTTTTATATGTAAAAGTATTATTTAAAAATAATTAATTTTACATTAAAATTTTGTTATAATTAACTTTATTTTTAATTGCTTTTCCTTGTTTAATTAAAGTTAAGTTGCTAACTATTGATTTAATTTGCTAATTGATAAAATAATTTTCATATATTATATTTTTCAATTAATTTTACATATGATATTATACTTTAATTCTATATAGTTATATTAGTCATGCTTGTAAAATTCATGGATATCTTATCGAATAACTGTTAAATGAGAATATTGACTATTAAGCTATAATTTAAAAATTGTTAATAATTGATTTTATCATAAAAAATGCAATTAAAATGTCTTAAGATTTTTTAAAAAATATAAAATAATATAATATATCAAATATATATTTTAAATAATATAAAATAATAGTATTTATTTTATTTATGATGAGTTATGCAAAAATTAAAAAAAAAATTACGATCATGATAAGCATAAACCATTATCGTATTTGTTATATCCATAACCACAACAAATTTTATAGGACCAAACAATAATCACAATTTAAATTTCTATATATGAAAATCATCTATATATATAAATAAATAAATAAAATGTGGAACCTTAAATATGGAATCTCGTACATCCAATTATTGGCTTTGCATATGCTGGATTGAGAGGCGCTTCTGACCTACCCGTGAACTTGATCAAAATAAAATTTCTTATCACTACCTAACAGGCTCAAGTTTAATTGGACCCAGATTCCATGCAAACCACCTAACCCAACGCTGTTTTATAGTATGAAAAAGAACTTACGCACCACGGCCATCACTTTCCTTAAAGACCACGTGGTAAGATCTTGTTGGAAGGAGCATCTCCATGAAAAAGGACAAAAGGTTTTGGCCCTCTTTTTTATTATATTTTTCTTTTAGGTTTTATTGATTTCAGCTATTTGAATACATTTTTACTGTACAGTAACTTTTTTTATTAATAGATCAATAATCTGCTTTGATAATTTTACAAGAATTTTAATTTAGAGGATTCATAGTACTATAGTAACTATTAAAAGTACTAACTTATGTCACTATAAATCATGATATAAAACTAAGAATTAACTCTAGACAAAACCTGAGATAAAAAGGAATAATAAAAAAAAATTTAAAAATTTATAATTTATATTTCACAAGAGAAGTTTTGAACTCCTCGATGCCGTTTGAATGAAAGAGTTACAACCTTATATAGACAAAGAACAATAAAGGGATAGGGCCAAAACATTATTATAGGAGTTCAAGACAAAGACTTAAATCATAAACAAACTAACTAAAGTAACTTTAATAAAAAATAATATATTCTTTTATTTATAAAAATAACTTTAATAAAATTGACATAAAACTTAACGTAAAGTTAACACAATACAAAGTCAACATAAAGTAAACAAACTAACTAAAGTAACTTTAATATAATAATTTTAATAAAGAGGATTATATTACTTTATTTATCAAAATAGTTTTAAAACTGACATAAAACCTAACATAAAATTGATATAACACAAATTGACATAAAGTTGGAATAAACATAAAATTGATGCTAACACTCAGTTGATGTAGACAAAACGTTGATGTTGACAGGAACATAGACAATGATATGGACAAGCTTGTCATGATTTGTTTTTTTTTTTATTTCTATTTTCTATTTTATTTCATGCTATATCTATGCCAATTTGTTTTTAATTCGAAAAAAATTCCATGTTCTTATAATTTTATTGCTGTTGATCTTTATTTTTTTTATTTAAGGTTGATCTTTAATTTTCCTTTTGGAGTTGATGATGCAAAAAGTCCACACATCTTAGTTTAGAGACAAAACTCAAATCAATCAATCATACAAGCAAACCGAGGTATAATTAAATCATAAATTATTTATACAAGATATAACAATTAAATGTGATTCAATCTAATAAAAAATAACTTACATCTACAAATAAGACAAAAGATCTATTAATTGTTTGAACATGTTTGACATTCAAGTGAGCAAAAGTAAAATTAAATCATAAATTATCTATATAAAAGACAATAATTTAACGTAGTTCAATCCAATCCAAAATAGCATACATCCACGGATGAGAGAAAAAAATCAACTAATTGTTTAAACATATTTGACATTCAAGTGAGTGGAACCAAAATCAAATCATAAATCATCTACACAAAAAATAACAATTTAACATTTTTCAACCTAAATCAAAGTGACTTATACCTACGAATGAAAAAGAAAATTTACTAGTTGTTCGAATATGTTCGACGTTTATGTAAGTAGAAATTAAATGCTACACTGTTTAATATTTAAAATTTAGGATGGCATTTCGTTAAAGCTAAGATCAAATCAACATGGAAATCTGGATTTCAGGATAAGGGAATATATCGTGCGAGAGTGTCGGTGGTCGTTGACGTAGACCAAAAGACATGCCCCCTGCTTCCTTCGTAATTGGTTGCTGTCTCTCACACGTCTCTTTATGGACGTAAATGATTAGGATACAAGGTGGATAAATATGTTTTTTATTTTTAAAAATTTTTTATATTATATTAATATTAATATTTATATATATTTAATGAATATTTTAAATTTATTTTATTTTTTAAAATATTTAATAGGTATAAATAATTTTTATATTTATAACCTCTTAGAATTAATAAAATATAAATTTATTTTTTATTTGTATATTTAAATAATTTTTAATAAATATCTATTAATATATATTTTAATAAAAATGTATTTATTTTAATTAATATAAAATAATAATTTATATTATTTAATAAAAAATTTATTTACTAATAATATATAAATATATACGTAAAATATAAGTACGAAACAAATATTATATTACTCGTTTTCACATTTTTGCTTAATAAAAATTTAAAAATTATATCTATTCATATTCATATAGTATAATATTTATCATTATCTTTATTAAGGTAAAAAAATTAAATTCTTTATTAAATATAGATAAAATTAATATTCCTATATCTCTTAAAAGCGTCGTGCATTGAACCACTGTTTACACCGCGAATGACAAGGAAAACACCTTTCTTTTTATTTTTTATTTTTCTTTCTTTTTCTCTTCAATTCCCGCCGTGAAATTTCAGAAACAGTGAAGAAAAATTACACCTACAAAGAAACAAACAAAACTTTAACCAAACACTTAGGGACTGTTAAAGCGCACGTGACCTGCATGTGCGGTCAATTTGTTGCTAAATTCGTATAATCATTCATACCTCTAGTATAATTTCGATAGTTGTTTCTGCATTTTCATTTTTTTCAGTCTGACCCCAAAATTGCAATTTGGAGAATTTGTTTCCTCTGTTAAAAAACTGTTCCAACAAAAAGTGGTAGAAAAAAATTGTTGTTCTTGGTTTATGCATATTTGAGAGTAGTGTTGTCTCACTCTCTAAAATAAAAAGAAAAATTAAAAAAATTAAATTCTTTGAATAAAATATTAATATTTTATTTTACACTCAATTTATAATTATTTGTAACATGAAAATTTAGCTAATAAGCAAGGTCTATCATATTCCCTCTGGTGAAAAAAAAAAATTCAATTTATTATTTGCGATCAACAATAATTTTTTGAAGAAAAAGATGGAAAAATGCTGAAGTAATGTATTTAAAAGTTTTCAATCTATATCAACATGACAAGTGAACACTTTTAGAAAAGGCTAGCTAGTTCACTCGATAACTTTGTAGTTTCCATTTAAGTTTGTTAAAGTAAAAGGGTCTGGTAATGAATTAAGATGCTTTTGGAGGACCTTCTTTCATTGTTTTTCTTTTTTTAATTGTTCCACGAGTTAATTCTCATCAGCCAACGTTTCACACTTCTTCAATCACCATCAATATTTATTATGCATACATAACTCATTATCTCCATTATATATAATATGTTTTTAACATAAATGAAACAAATTATAAGTACATAATATAATTTGGGAGGTTTCGATTGAAGTATACATGTCCATAGTCTGAGCTAATTAATTAAACAAATCTCGTATTGGTTGATACTTTTCCCTGTAGTTTCAATTGAATTGGGAGATTTGAAGCAGAGTTTCAAAATTTGTGGTCAATTGAAGATTTCCTATGCATTTACATCTTAGCGATACCCATCCCTCTTGCCATTACACTTTTATTTGCATATAGATTCGTACCAAACATGTGAGGTATTATTTGTTTTGACTTGAAAGTTTTACAGTTTTATCCCACAAAAAATATCTTCAAAGTTTGAGTTTAAATCTCTCTCTCTCTCTCTCTCTATATATATATATATATCATAGTAAAACTTCAAATTATTCTGAGAAGAAATTGGAACATTACAAATTCCTCTTGTTAAAGCTTGATGGTGACATCAAACCAAATGCAAAGCATATAGATCTACCGAATCATACCAACTGTTGGGCAAGTCTAACACAAAGCACACACAGATCACAGAATCACACCAGATTTTAGGATTCTAGAGGTGGCTCCCATTATGTAGCTCTTTGCTCCCGCATGATTTTAGAGGTAGCTTCTATGGTGTAACACTTAGTTCTCATTCGACTAATGATAGCTCTAATACTGTTTGTAAAGACTCGCATCTAATCTGATAGATATTGTCTACTTTAACCCGAAGGTGTCATGGTTTTGTCCTATAAAAGGTGCATCACAAGTTTGGATTTAAGCCTCTACATATATATCATAGTAGAACTTTAAATTATCCCAATGTGGGATTGGGAACTTAGATAATTCTATTTTTAATCTAATTTGTCACACCCCAAACTCGAGGATTTAGGATGTAACAATGTCGCATACTCATGAAACAAATCTCACAAGAATGCAAGGCAACAGATATCAAACTAAATCAAAATCTCTAATAATCTCTAAAATAATAATTTATAGAATCTCAAGTCTACAAAATTATATTATTTGCAAGTTGGTTTGAATATACTAAAATTCTTACTAACAAATCTTTTAGAATTAATAATAAAATATTCACTTGAAAGATATATCAAGCTAAAAATAGATGCTAATTTTGCTAATCCAAGTAGTTGTCAAGATTAAACTATCTAAGATATCAACATTGAAATCTAAAAAAGTAAAGAAATTTAAAAAAATGAGTACGATGACTCAGTAAATAATTGATATCCCCTCAGTTGAATTAAGCATATCATAAAATATTTAGATCAAAACATTAACTAAATGATTCAAAAATATTTTAAGTAATCTTGTATTCACAAACATATAATACTAGAAAAAGTTGTTTTAGCAACACTTAATGTCATTGCAAAATAACAATTTATCATTGCAAAAATCTTTTTGTAACGACCAAAAATCATTGTAAGGTTGTTGCCCGTACTTCCATTATTAAAAATACACACAACAATTTTCATTGTTTAAAAAAATCATCTTAAAAAATATTTATTGCAATGATTTTTTGTTGTTAGTAAATAAATTATATTTTAAGTAATAACTCAACGTGGTTGTGAAATCATTTTTTTGACATCCACATATTTTGTTGCTAAAACTTTTATGTAACAATATTATTTTAGTTGCTTAAAATTTTTGCAACACTATTTGTTTTGTTGCAATAGTTAATTTAATAACAACAATAATTATTATCAAAGTTCTTATTAAACCACAATTTTATTGTTTTTAATTTTAATTTCAACGATTTAAAAAAATTTAATAACCAATATTATTGTTGCAAATAATATTTGACAACAATATTTATTGTTATAAATAGAAAACAAATATTTAGCACTAATTATATTAATTTTAAAATGTTTATTTAAATACAACAAAAGAATTTGAAAAATTCATACAAATATTAAAAAATAGAAAATAATATTAATTTGAAAGGTAATATATTTATTTATTATTAATTAGAATCTTCTCAAAGTTTAATATAACAAGTGGCGTAGTCGATATAACTTGAAACTGTTGTGTCAATGAAAAGTCAGTATTTGACAAATCCGTATTTAACATCTGCTTTGAAAAGGCTCGTAACTCAATTGGTTTCTTAGGAGCACCAACAAGAACAAGCTTCCCATGAGTCTTCAACAGCCCAATCAAAGGTAGCAAAGGGTTTTTGAGCAGATACTGTCGAGAGGTTTCGATTTTTACCGAATGGTGTTGCGACAACTCTGCCTCAACTCTGCAACAAAATTGAAGTTCAATCAAGTTAATTAGGATCTTTACTACAAAGTAGGCAAATAATTCTTTTAATCATAGATGCCAACAGAAAGAATGGACCAGAAATTAAAAGAGAAAAATCAGTAGCTTCCACTAACACAATTGTGAAAGAAACTGGAAAAATAGCTTTCACTTGCAAATTGTGAAAGAATTTGGAAAAAAACAATATTACCAGGAAAGAAGATCATTCTAGCATCTTTTGCTGCTTGACACGTTGACCCAAAGGAATCAAGTCGACTCTTTGACTCTAGATTCCACAGCTTTTTTGATAATCATTTTGTTCATAGAGAAACTCTTTCCATGCCAATAATTGAAAGTCATTGCTAGTGCTAGAAAAAAAAAAGGGAATTGTTTAGCATAAGCATTAAATAACAAAATATGAACTTAAATAAAATATAAATGAATTAAAGGACAATTCAATCGTATTATCAATACTAAATGACTACTAAAATCCTAATTATCTTAAACTTTCGAGTAAACTTAATCAAAGCCCACTACATGTTCACTATTACCGAACTAACAAACTAAAACAATGAAGATTTAAACTAAAGGGGAGCTCCTCTCTTGGTCCTAGTACAATAGTTATATGCATTACCAGACTTATCATCAGATAACAAACAAATGACTATCTGGGTTTGAAGCTTAATACTCATAATCAATGCAATTTCAAATGCCTTGTTTGGTTTGAGCATAACACCTTTATCCATAACTTTCATCGCAAAGTACAAGTCAGTCCCACATAGTTCCACCAAATGCACACTACCAAAAAAATAGCTGACATGAAAACATGTAAGACAGAGTATACAGTAATTATCCTACAAAATTAAGTGTATAATAGAAGCAGATTAATTAGACAAACCTGCCAGCGTCACCTGGCTTGATCCCAATGGTTTTACAAGCCAAAAATGTTTTTAGACCTATCCCTTCTCACACTATCAAGAACCTACAAATTACAAGAGTAATGAGATATAAAATCACATATCTACTGAGTGTGTAAGGGATCAGAATGGCAATGTAGTATAAAATGTCAGATACAAGTATAAGATAAAATGGAGAATGATGCTGCAAAATCTATTCTTTCTAATTCTTCTGTTAAAATCTTTTTGATAACCACCTGGGAATGATTAATACATAAATCTTCTGGATTCTGTAGGTAGTGAAATTTGTTGTTAGATTTCTTTAAGACACAGAGGTTTCAAGGAGAAGGGATTAACATTCAAGCATTACCGTATTGGTGAAGATCCTTCACTGCTTCATCAACATTTTCTTCAATTTGTTTCACCTGCAATCAGTAATTATGCTTATTTTTCATATCAAGCCAACAAAACTGCAAATATTTCATAGAATACACAAAAAATGCATATACCCATAAACCAAAAAAATTTATTCAAAGTCTGGCTTTTTCTAAATTCATTGGTTAATTAATTGTGAAACAAAGAAATATAACATGCCCATAAAACAAAAATCAAATAATTGATATGGCAAAATCAAAATATAATTAAAATGTAGAATATAAATTATTTTTATTGTTCAAAGTCCAGAGATCAATACGCCCTAATATAATTTAAATTAAAATTGAAGCAAATAAATTACCTCAAAGTTATGAAAATGAAAGAAAAGTTATGTAAAAAAATTAAAAGCAAAAATAATAACAATGAAATAATTTTAAAAGGAATCAAATAAAGGAAAAGGGAGAGACTCGAAGGAGGAAGAGGGGGCAAAGCTTGCTGAAAGAAAGGGGGAAGGAATAGGGTACTTGCCGTCTCAAGGGATGGGAAGGCAATCGGGTTTCCTTGAGGATGATAGCTGCGTCTCTCGATGATTTAGGGAGAAGAGGAAATAACCAAGCAAAGTGACGATAAATGAGAAGAGTTGGTCGTCGGCATATGGGAAGAATGGGGACTCGCCGGCGAAGGAAAGGGATAGGGTATCGGGTTGGTCAGAGAGAGTTGTGTGCTATGTTGGCAGTTGTGATTTTGGAGAGAAAGAAGAATGGGAAAATGACATACTAAAGCTAACGCAGGTTGCTACAATATAACATTTTTTATTTTTTAATTTATATATGAATTAAAAAAATAATTAATAGATGGCCAAAATATTAATAAATTACAACATTTATTTTAGTAAAATTTTAATTGCACAGAAAGCTTAGGAATTATGATATCTTGAAAAGTAATATTAATATTTATTTATATAACCAATCATAATTTAGATTAAAAAATATAATTTTAGTTCATAATTCATTAAGTTTACTTCAACTGAAATTTATTAATCCATTGTAATTCATAATATAATCAAATATGGATAAAAAGAAAAAGTTAATGAAAAAACAAATCACATGAAATCTTAAAAGGTTTGTTGTAACTCAGCAAAGAATTTAGAAATGTTTTCATACTATGATGCTATATATATATATATATATATATATATATATATATACACTAAATTATTTGTTTTTGATAGTGAGAAAACACGGGTTCCCATCCTTTCTATTCAAATAGTATTTGTTTTGTATTTGTTTCATGTAGTATTATTAAATGGGAAAATATCAAGATATAAAATTTTAATAGGACACTTTTTTCATATTTGTTCTTTACATATATATATATAAATATAAAATAGAGATCCATTTATATTAGTATAAAAATTATAATTTTTTTGACTTTTGGATCAAAATTAAATTCATAATACTTACATTTAGTCATTTTGATAAAAATTCAAAAAATATATAAAACTTACAATAATATAAACGAATCACCCCTCATATATATATATATATATTGATATTTGTTTCAAACCTCAAAGAGATCTTTGACCAAGACATGTGAGTATTGATTTAGGTTTAATTATATGAAAATTTCTTCTAGTTGCTACTTAAAGGCCTTCACATTGAAAGAAAAAAATAAATCTTGATGTAAAACATTTTGATTAAACAACTTCAGAAGTTGTTCAAATATAATATAATTTCACAACAACTTTTTCAATCATTACAAATTGAAAAAGATTTTACAATGATAACTTTTTGTTTTCAAAAAATAATAAAGATTTCGTAACAACTATTTCAATTGTTGTATAAAATATTCGAAAAAAATTAATTTGACAACAATTAAAAAAAGTTGTTGCAAATTTAATAATACTTCAGAACAATTTTTTTGTCATTATGAATATGGTATGGATATTGCAATTACTTTTTTTTTTTATCATTCTGTTAAATACTTAAAAAATTAATTAGATAACAATAATGAAAAGTTGTTGCAAACATAATATGATTTCGTAACAACTTTTTTTTTTTTATCGTTACCAATCTTATAGGAATTTACAGTAACAAAAATTATCGTTATATAAAATATTTAAAAAATTAAATAAGAAACAAATGTAAAAAATTGTTGCAAATACAATAATATTTTGCAACAATTTTTTTGATCGTTACAAATTATGGTTGCTAAAACTCCATTTTCTAGTAGTAATACTTTTAAAACCAGATTCTCAAATCACAAAAAAGAATCAAATATCACAAAATTATAAATTTTATTGGTCTCTTATAACATACTATGACCACACTTAATCCCCATAGCACAAGTTAAAATCAAAAATTTTTTTTTAGTGCAATAGGAAAAAAGTATATTATAAGCAATTAGATCATTGCACTAACAATCACAATTAACCCATTGTGCAATAGAACATAATAAAAATCATAGTAACCCTTTAGTGCAATGGGACATAAGTATATAACAATAATTCCTTTAGTGCAATAGGACAGAAGCATATCATCGATGGTATGGTGAACAAAAACTATTATTCTTAACCCGTGACACGGTTCAAAATTGGTATTGATATCACAAATACAATAATATTTTGCAACAATTTATTTTTATTGATACAAATTATGGTTGCTAAAACTCCTTTTTCTAGTAGTGATATTTTTAAAACCAGATTCTCAAATCATAAAATAGAATTAAATATCACAAAATTATAAATTTTATTAGTCTTTTAAAACATACTATGACCACACTTAATCTCTGTGGCATAGGTCAAAATCTTTTTTTTTTTAGTGCAATAGGAAATAAGCATATTAGAAGCAATTAGATCATTGCACTGACAATCATAATTAACTCGTTAGTACAATAGAATAGAATAAAAATCATAGTAACCCCTTTAGTGCAATGGGACAAAAGTATATTACAATAACTCCTTTAGTGCAATGAGACAAAAGTATATCGTCGATGGCACGGTGAACAAAAACTACTATTCTCAACTCTTGGCATGGTTCGAAATTGGTATTGATATCACAAAATACATGTTGACATGACCAACAATTACCACCCATCGGTAGGGCCAAAACATAGTTATAGTAGGAGATAAAAATCAAAATATATTTTCAAATTACCGAACATATACAAATTCAATATATATAAACCTTCTCAAAACATAATCCATACAAAGTAAATTCCATAATCATTCTGAAGAAGATTTTCATGTTCCGACAAACAATGAATATATAGATATATTATTACAAAATGATATTCACAAATCAAAATAATATCAAACCATATTCCAAACTCATAATAAAGAAATCATATGAACATTTTGAATGCTCAACTTGATTTACAAAATAAATAGACAAAACTAAATATATAACCAAATTTAAAGTAATATATAACTAAATATATCAAATAAGGGTTGGAAATAATCTTTAAAATAATTAAAACAAAAATTTCTAAATTCTGAAAATTTCACATTTTATGATGATTTTACTTACTTTGAGTTACAAAATCTCTAATCTCCCATAGTTTCTAGTGACAAATGAAGGCATAAATTTAAAGTAAGAATGTAATACTACAATTTGGAATTTTGTTTCCACAAAAATGATTTCTAAAAGCTTAAGTTTCAAAGGCCAAAACTTTGCAAATTATCACAAACATCTTATATTTTTCTGGGTTTTAGATTCATGAAACCTATTTTTGGGCTTTGGTTCCCTTATCCTATAAATCATTTAAAAAAACTAATTATACCACTAGAAATTTTACATTTGTACTATCAAAAGCACCTCAAGTTCGACAAAATCGCCTACCGGAATAGGGAGTTCTGGTGGCTCAAAATTGGATGTTTATCACTATCAAAACCCAAAAATCAAAATT
This sequence comes from Durio zibethinus, assembly GCF_047325235.1. Classification (NCBI taxonomy): domain Eukaryota; kingdom Viridiplantae; phylum Streptophyta; class Magnoliopsida; order Malvales; family Malvaceae; genus Durio; species Durio zibethinus. The sequence continues at coordinate 10,546,250 of NC_143165.1, forward strand.
TTCAAACATTCAATTCTCCTAAATTACTTAATCAAATAAAGTGCCATACATACCATTAGAAAGGTCTTGGTACCCACAATTTTGTCGAAAAGTTACCGAAATGATGCAAAAAAATTTAAAATATTAAAAACCCTAACCTAATACTTAAGTTTTTCTCACAAATACTAAAATTGAAGAGTTGAAAAGACAAATCTTACCTCAAATCTTCAATTGCATGATTAAAATCTCAATCTTAGCCATTCTCTTCCTTCTCTTCTTAGGAGTTTTTTTTTTTTCAATTTTTATATTTCTTTTTCTCTTAGAGAAAATGTCTTAGGAAGACTGTTAAAGTTTCTCTTCTATTTTTAGTTATTTCTTTTAGAAACTTATGAACTGAGTCAACTAATTAGGATATGAAAATTGGGCTTGGGTATTACAATTTACTGATTAAGTAATTTAGTAGAAAGAAAAGTGAAGCAATAGCCCCAAAAGGAAAAAGATGTTTGGGCCTTCTCTTGCTATCTTTCACAAGGATTTTAATAAGAAAAATGGTAATAATAATAGTAGGAAAATTAATAAGTTTTTAATGTTATTTACTCTGATGTTGATTTCAATTTTCCAAATTAATTTATCCATATTCATGAACTTTTGAGATTATATTTTGAGAAATTATTTGATAAACTGATAGTGAAGTTTTTTTAATTCTATAAGTGAAATTAAGATAATCATATATATCCCATTTATTTTTTAAATTAATATTTCTAAATATATAAGGGACATGTGTTATCATGTTAATCTTGTTTGTAAAATTAAAAAATCTCACTGTCAATGTATTTAATAATTTTTCTTATATTTTTTATATAATTCTTTGAACAATTTTTTTTTAATTTATGAAACAACTATCAGAATTATCCATAAAAATCAAATTATGAAATTTGTCTCTTTATTTTAATTAAAATGAAGATTTAGTTTGTTTGACATTAAATCTTGTGTCACATGTTGCATAATTTGACAGAGAATGCTATCCCATAAAAACCAACAAAATCAAATAGGTGAGAAAGTTACTACTGAAAAATAATTGAAAAAAAAAATAAAGCTATCGATAATTCAAAAGTAAATGTCATATCCCTCTAGCAAAAGCTGTGATGAACAAGCTGGCAATCTCGATAACAATCAGATTTCTTCCGAAGAAAAGAAAAAAAAAATTAAAGTGTGAACTTAAATGTGTTTCTCCGAAGACAAGAAAATGATGTTACTTTGGACTCTTGTATTATAATAATAATAATAATAAAAAAAAAGACTACAAAGAAATTAAAGAAGTCTTTGATGCAACTTTTCTAGGTAGTTTCAATTAGTTACAAAGAAAATTGACTTATATTTCAATTAGTTACAAGAAAATGATTTTTCTTTTTTTCATTTGAAGCAAAGTTGACTTGTATTTCATCAGTTTTCTTTAAACACGAAAGAAAATTGAAATTAACAGAAATTTATCAATTACATTAATAGAATATTTTGAAAATATTTTTATTTTATTATTTTTATTTAAAAATAAATAAATTAAAAATATAATGACAATATTTAATATTAAACCCCAATATAATGACAAATTAAAGAAGGTACGCCTCCAAATAAAAGGAAAAAAATGTTTGGGCCTTTGTCCAATTGTCTTCCACTAAGAACTAGAATAAGAAAAATAAGAATTATAATATTTTCTCCATTTCGAAATATTTAAATTGTATTGACTTTCATCAAATTTAAAAGACAGTTTTGATTTTAATATATTTAATATTAAAATTAATATATTTTTTATAAAATTATAATTTTATAATTTTTAATATCAAAAAATAAAAAATCATAAAAAATAATTTTAAAATATAAAAAATAAAAATATTAAATATTAAAAAATACATAATTTTAAGATATAAAAAAAATGAGACAAAGGGAATAATATAGATAAAAAAAATCCAAAGAAATTAAAGAAGTCTTTGATGAAACTTTCTTTGTAGTTTCAATTGGTCACAGAAGTCTTTGATGGTTGAATTTTTTTTATTCAATTGAAGCAAAGTTGTTGGATCCTGAAACTTCATATTTCCTTGTTATATTGATCTTTTTTCTTCTGTGTTGCAGCCTTACCTTACTCTTACAACTTTCTCCTCAAACAGTTTCCATTGAAGCAATCAAGCATCGTCTTCTATCATTATCTCCACATCTTCCAGCTAGCTAAACTACCAAATCCTTTGTTTGATTTCTGCCTTATTGCTCTTCTTTTTATAACTCAACAAAAAAATTTTGGTGCTCTTTTAATTTCCTTGATTTTCTACTTTGCTTTTATAACTAAAAAAGAAATTTTTTTTTTTGCTTTTATTGATTCTCATTGTCAGTTCTTTTAACAGGGAAAAAGAAAAAAAAAAAAACAAACCTGGTCCTAGATTTTACAGATCCATACAGCTTTTGAAGATCCATCTCAAGCGAGGTATGCTTCAATTAATAAACCATTTATATAAAAATTTTATTCTTCATAATTTTTTGCTATGCTCAACTTCAATTTTCGTTTGCCTCCAGTAGTCTTTGATTTTTCATTCTTACTTGTTTATGAATTTACTTAAAATAAAAAAAATAATAAAATATTTATTTTAAAAAATTTAAAATAATTGGTATCTTTTAAAATAGCTAAAAAGTATTATTAACATAAAAATATTTCAAGGAAAATATAAAATAATAACATAAAAATAATTTCAAGTATAAAAGAATTGATATTTTAAATGAAAGAATCAAAACATATTGATGTAAACATGTGAGATCTAGAAATAATAAAATTTGTTTTAATTGGCCTAAAAAGTGTTAGAAATATTGTAACATTTAAAAAAAAAGTTATGAAAATTTTGAAAGTAATAAAACGTAAGAATAAGGCTTGGCTTGATATAGAAGACGAAATGGGATATGGATGAAACTTTTTAATCTAATAGTTAAACTACAAAATAAAAAAGTGATTATAAATTTTAATTATTGGATTAATAAGTTTTCATTCCTGATCTTTTCCATCTTTAATTTTAACCAAGCAAAGTTTAAGTATTGGAAGATATTATTTTAACATAAATAACTATGTTAGTAATGTAAAATTTAAATTAATTATTTTTCTAATTAATAGATATTTAACATCAATGGCTAAATAAATACTTTCAAGGCTAAAAAGATAACATAAAAAGCTAATATTTTAAAATATATTTTAAAAATTATTAACATAAATAGTTGAGAAGAATAATAAAATTAATGTCAGTTAGTTTAAATAAGTTAGAAGTGATGTAATATCTTAAGATAGAATTATAAAATTTTAAATATAATGAAAGGTAAGAATAAATATAAAAAGATATTTTTTAACATAAATGATTAAGTTGTTACATAAAATTTAAATTAATTATTATTCATGTAAATATTTTTAGGCTAATGACTAAAAAAAAATTAAAAGTAAAAAAAGAAACTGTTAAAAAATTGATTTTTGCAAATAAAAAAATTAAAAAAAGTATTAAAGTAAACATGTGTAAGAAATTATAAAATTAGTGTAATTTGTTGTAAAATGGGTTTAAAGTGTTATAAGATCAAAAGACAAAGTTATAAAAAATTTAACATAAATAATTAACAAAAGAATAAGTATAAGAAGATATTATTTTAACATAAATAATGAAGAATAAGTATAAAAATTAAATTAATTATTGTTCTTGTAAATATTTTAGACCATGACTAAAAAATATTTTAAAGACTAAAAAAATAAAAGACAATGTTAAAAATTAATGTTTGAAAATAAATAATCTTCAAAAACAAAAAATATTAACACAAGCATGTTAGAGAAATAATAAAATGCATATCATTTGTAGTAAAATGCGTTAAAATCATTGTAACACCCTAATAAAGAATTATGAAAATTTCAAGTATTTTGGAAGCTAAGAGTAAGCGTAAAAAATATTATTTTGATATAAATAATTCAGTTGGTATTGTAAAATTTAAATTAATTATTTTTCTATAAATATTTTTAGGTCATGGCTAAAAAAATATTTTAAGGGCTAAAAAAGAAAAGATACCTTTAAAAATTAATATCTAAAAATTCAAAAATTCAAAAAAAATTATTAGCATGAATAGGTGAGAAGAAAATTTAAATTCGCCTCATTCGGTGTAAAATAGGTTAGAAATGTTGTAACATGCTAAGAAAGAGCTATGAAAGTTTTAAATGTTGTAGAAGTCAAGAATAAATGTTAAAAGGTGAGAGCAATATTAAATTCATATCAATTGACGTAAAATAAGTTATAAATGTTGTGTAACACTAAGAAATATTATGAAAATTTCATACGTAAAAATAAGAATAAAAGTAAATAGGTGAGAGTAACAATAAAATTTGTATCAATTTATCTAAAATGGATTGGAAGTATCTTAACGCTATAAGAAAGAGTTATGAAAATTTTAAACATAATAGAAGATAAGAATAAGTGGAAGAATATATTATTTTATAGTAAATAATTATATTGACAACTTAAAATTTAAATAATTATTTCTCTTATAAATATTTTTACCCTCGTGGCTAAAAAATACTTTAAAGGCAAAAAAAGGAAAGCCATTTTTTAAAATTTAATATTTAAAAATAAAAAATAAAAAATTGTTAATGTAAACATGTGAAAGAAATACTAAAATTCATATAATTTGGTGTAAAATAGATTGAAAGTGCATTAATGTCCTAAGAAAAAAGTTATGAAGATTTTAAATGTAAAAAAAAAAGATAAAAATAAGCATAAAAAGCTAAGAGTAATAATACAATTCGTATTAATTGGAGTAGAATGGTTAAAAATGTCATAACACCTTAAGGAAGAGTTATGAAAATTCTCAATGTAATGAAAGGCAAGAATAAATATAAACAAGTGAGACTAATAATGAAATTCGTATTGTTGATGTAAAATTGATTAAGAGCATCGTTTCGCTTTAAGAAAAAAGCTATTAAAATTCTAAATGCAATTGATGATAAGACCAAACCTCAGATGATATTATTTTAGCATAAATAATTAAATTGACATATGTAAAATTTAAATTAATTATTTTTGTAAATATTTTTAGACTAATGACTAAAAAATACTTTAAAGAATGACGAAGAAAATACAATGTTAAAACCTTAATACTTGAAAATAAAAACTTTTTAAAAGATTATGTACATAAACATGTGAAAAGAGTAATAAAATACGTATAATTTGATATAAAATAGTTTAGAAGTGTTGTAGCACTTTAAGAAAAGTTATAAAAATTTTAAACACAATAGAAGGCAAGCATAAGTGCAAGAAAATATTATTTTATTATAAATAATTAAGTTGGTAATGTAAAATTTAAATTAATTATTTTTCTATAAATATGTGGTCAATGGCTAAAAAATACTTTAAAGACTAAAAAAGAAAAGATAATGTTAAAAATTAATATTTGAAAATAAAAAACTTTTAAAATAATTGTTAATGTAAAAAAGTGAGAGGAATAATAAAATTCATATAATTTTATGTAAAATGGATTAAAAGTATTATAACACCATAAGAAAAAAACTATGTAAATTTTAAACATAATGGAAGGTAAGAGTAAACATAGAAATGTGAGAGTAATAATAAAATTTGATTCAATTAACATAAAATTTATTAGAAGTGTTGTGATATCCTAATAAAAAGTTATGAAAGTTTTAAACATTATGGAATGCAAAAACATACTTAAACATGTGAGAGTAATAATAAAATTTGTATCAACCGGTGTATAACTTGTACCACTCAAAGAAAAGGACAAAAAAGTTCTGAAAAAAGAAAGAATAAGTGTAAAAAATATTACTTTAACATAAATAATTAAGCTGGTAATGTAAAATTTAAATTAATTATTTTTTTGTAAATTTTTTAGGCCAATGCCTAAAAATACTTTGAAGGTTAAACAGTTAATGTTAAAAAATTAATATTAAAAAATTAAAAATAACGTAATTAGAAGTGTGATAACATAATAGTAAACATTTATAAAAATTTTAAATGTAATAAAAAGTAAGAATAAACGTAAATATTTGAGAATAATAATAAAATTTGCATCAATTAATGTAAAAGGCGTCAAAAATATTTTTTTTGAAAAAAATTATTAGGGTAAATAAGTGAGAAGAATAATAAAATTTATATCAACTAGTATGAAATGATTTAGAAGTATCATAACATTATAAAAAAGAGTTATGAAAATTTTAAAAGTGATAGAAGATTAGAATAAACGTCAACGTGCAAGAGTAATAAAATTCATATCAATTAACGTAAAATACGTTGGAAGTATCGTAATGGATTAAGAAAGGGCTATAAAAATTATAAATATAATGGAATATAAGAGTAAACGTTGACAATATTATTTTAATATAAATAATTAAGTTGGTAATGTAAAATTTAAATTAATTATTTTTCCTATAAATGTTTTTAGGTTAATGGCTAAAAAATAGTTTAAAGTCTAAAAAATGAAAATGTAAACAATTAATATTTGAAAATAAAAATAAAATTCTTTAAAAAATTAATACATAAACAAACAAAAGAGGTAATAAAATTATCGTTTGACATAAAATGAGTTAAAAATGCCATAACACCTTAGGAATGAGTTATGAAAATTCTAAGTATAATGAAAGATAAGAATAAAGTAAGCAACATAAAATTTAAATTAATTATATTTGAGTAAATAGATAAGACAAATGGCTAAAAAATACTTTTAAGGATAAAAAAACGTACAAGGATTGATATTTTAAAATTAAAAAAACGTAAAAGGATTGATATTTTAAAATTAAAAGACATTAACTTACATAATGTTGCTGTATCATTTTGGCATTCTACTTTCTTTTTCATTTTTAATGATAAAAAAGTACTGTATGTTTTTGTTTCATGCTATATCTATTTTCATTTGCTTTTAGTTCCAAGGAAAGAAAAAAATAATTTCATGTTCTTATAATTTTATTGTTGTTGATTTTTTTACCCTTTGTAAATTTCTATTAAGATTGGTCCTTAATTTTTCCTTTTGTCGTAACGGTTTTGTGTTCGCCCGACGAATTTGGAAACGAAATAAAAAAACTAACGGAGTTGCCACCAATCTTTTTTGGCCAGGTGCGATTGGCCACCTATTAAAACATATCCTTTTAATGAAATCTTAAAATTAATTAAAATTTATTAAAAAGATAATTTTACGGTCTGCGAAACAGTCTGGGTTCGGGAGTCGGTTACGTGTGGGGAAGGATTAGCACCCCCACAACGCCCGTTAAAAATGGTACCAATTAACAACGTGTTATCCTTTGATTTTGATACAAACAGTCTTATTTTCAATATTCGAAAAATAATTTCTTTGATTTTTTTATTAAAAAAATTATTCTCGAGAAAAATAAATCAAAACCTTTTTATTGAAATAATTCTTAAAATGTTCCAGTACGTTGGTAACATTAAAAGAACTCTTTCTCACCTAGAGATTTCTTAAAGCATCTCTACTCGGAATACTTTTAGAATCTCATCTTTGGAGGCTCGAATTCATTTTTTGTAAGAAAATGTCATGTTAAAAAAAATTATTCTCGAGAAAAATAAATTAAAACCTTTTTATTGAAATAATTCTTAAAATGTTTCAGTACGTTGGTAACATTAAAAGAACTCTTTCTCACCTAGAGATTTCTTAAAGTATCTCTACTCGGAATACTTTTAGAATCTCATCTTTGGAGGTCTAAATTTATTTTTCGTAAAAATTATGTCATGTATGCAATGCAAATGATAACATGTTGATGCACACATCTTTTTCGTTTTCAAAAATTTTATTAATTGTTTTATTAATTCTTATTGAATTTTTTTGAAGAAAAAAGAATTTAATTATATTGAAGATTTTCTATAAATATTCCAATATGCTGGTAATATTTTATAAAAAATCTTCTCACCTAGAGATTTCTTAAAGCATCTCTACTCGGAATACTTTTAGAATCCTATCATTGGATTAATTTCTTTCCTTCCTATTTTTATTACATATATTTTTAATATATTAATCAATTTTTATTTATTATTATAAAGAATGAAATTTTTATTTAAAAAAAATTGAAGAAAAATGAAAATTTTATTATATTGAAGATTTTCTATAAATATTCCAATACACTGGTAATATTTTACAAAAAATCTTCTCACCTAGAGATTTCGTAGGCATCACTACTCGGAATACCTTTGAATCTCATCGTCGGATAAAAATTTCATTTTCCTACATTTTGTTAGTTTATTATTATTATTAAATTTATTTTTATATTATTGTTTTTAAAGTTTATTTTAAAAATTAACATAATTACATAAAAAAATATTAACCACAATTTCATCAATTAATCTAACAAATAAAATATTTTAATATGCATAAATATTAATAAAATAATATATAAAAAATAAGAAAAATTTTTAAAAAAAATTTTTTTTACCTGAACCGGGTCGGTCAACGGTCCGGTCAACGAGCGGTTCGGTTCGACGGTTCGATTCGACGGTCGGCTCGATCTGGCAATGGTTCAAGCGCGGTCCGGTTCGGTCTGGGCGGTCTGGTCCGGTTCATATGGACCGGTCAGTGGCTGATGGAGAAGCGGGTTGTCGGGTCGGGTGCGCGGATCCCGGGTTGGGTCACGGGTTGACACGCGGATCCTCCTTGGTCTAAACGACGTCGTTTTGGGGCCTTTAATGAAACGACGTCGTTTTGATTTTGGCAGTTTATATAAAAGGTTCAAAATTTTTTGCTTTGATCAGTTTCACCGTTTCAAAAAAAACTTCCCCTTTTTTTTTTCTTTCTTCTTCAGCCGAGCGCCGATTGGCCGTCGGTGCCACCGCCGTTCGCCGGTCACCGACCGTCGTCTCCGGTGTTCGAAAAATCCCAAAATTCTTTCAGAAACTCTACCCGACCCCCTGAGCGCAGATATGGCCTCCTTTTCACCAAAAGGAGTCTTAAAATTCCTAGATCTGCTGGCGAACTTTCGGTGAAATTTTTTTTTTTGTATATTCTGACTCCCTCTTTTTTTTTTTGAAACTAACTGTTTTTTTTCTTCTTCGTGCAGGAAGCCCGACGCTGGGTTCCTCCCTACGGGGAGGATTGTGTATATTTTTTATGTTTTTTTTTTTTTTGGCAGCGTCTCTTTTCTTTCCCTCCCTCTTTCTCCTTCGCCAGGAGCTCTATTTATAGAGCTCCAGCCATGTACATTTGGGGGGAAGGGCATGGGGCTCGATCACGGGATGTAAACAGAGCCTCATGCCTCTTTTATTAGTTTTTGGCCATATTTGATGTTTGTCAATGGAAAGATTAATTAGAAGGGTGGATGGTAGGGTCTGGTGATCATGGGTGGTGGTCTGGTGGGTCTGATGGCACGGACGGTAGCAGTGGTGCTGGGGATGGCACCACTGCCAACCTTGATTTTTTTTGTTCTGTTCTATTTTTTTTTTCATATTTTTTTGTAGTTTGTATTTTTTATTGTATTTCGTATTTTATACTTATACTATGTATTTATTACTTCTGGATAAATTGATATCTACAGCTGCCCCTCTTTGCGCATTACTGGTAATCAGTAATAGGGCAAAGACAAAGACAACAATTTTATCCAGAATCCAAATGATTTTTTTTATCAAAAATGCTCCTCTCACTTGAGGCTCGACAATTTTAAAAATCTTGGAAAAGGCTCCTCTCAGCAGAGGCTCAACAACTTTAAAATCTTGGAAAAGGCTTCTCTCAACAGAGGCTCAACAACTTTAAAATCTCATTTGAAAAAGCTCCTCTCAGCAGAGGCTCAACAACTTTAAAATCTCATCTGAAAATGCTCCTCTCAGCAGAGGCTCAACAACTTTAAAATCTCATCTGAAAATGCTCCTCTCAGCAGAGGCTCAACAACTTTAAAAATCTCAAAAAAGGCTCATCTCAGCAGAGGCTCAACAACTTTAAAAATCTCAGAAAAGGCTCCTCTCAGCAGAGGCTCAACAACTTTAAAAATCTCATTTGAAAAAGTTCCTCTCAGCAGAGGCTCAACAACTTTAAAAATCTTGGAAAGGGCTCCTCTCAGCAGAGGCTCAACAACTTTAAAAATCTTGGAAAAGGCTCCTCTCAGCAGAGGCTCAACAACTTTAAAAATCTCAAAAAAGGCTCCTCTCAGCAGAGGCTCAACAACTTTAAAAGCCTCATTTGAAAAAGCTCCTCTCAACAGAGGCTCAACAACTTTAAAAATCTTGAAAAAGGCTTCTCTCAGCAGAGGCTCAACAATTTTAAAATCTCATCTGAAAATGCTCCTCTCAGTAGAGGCTCAACAACTTTAAAATCTCATTTGAAAAAGCTCCTCTCAGCAGAGGCTCAACAATTTTAAAAATCTCATCTTGTTTTCAAATTTGAGTTCTCATCTTTGAACAATTAAATTTCCTCTTTTGAATTCTTTTGTTTGATCATTGTCTTTACCAAAATCTTGTTTTTCATTAAGAAATGGAAAATTTCTATCTTTGTTACAACTTATCATGGATGCATGTACTGAGTGCTCATAATGCAATGCATGTAATGCAATCAAAATCATTCATTGTAGTAAAAAAGTTCTTGAAATCTCTCACTTTTGGCTTCTTTTATCAGAATTCTCATATGACCAATCTATTCTCAACATCTGACCATAATATTTATTTTCTTCAAAAGTCTGTAACATCAATGTCCTGTCATACTTTTCTCATCCTTTTTCATTTGTCTTTGTCAACTTTTTTAAGAACGTAATGCCAAGATCTTTCATGTTTGTTTTTCTTTTCATCATTTTAAGTCCAAGACAAATAAAGTGCAATCACACATTTCTCTTATTCACTTGTACGATGAACAAAAAATATCTTATAAGGATAAAGGAATGGATAGGCATTATTTTCAAAGGAAAGATAATGTATTTCATATGGCTGATAACAAGTGCATGTCAAAGTGTTTGAGTTGAAACAAAGGTACCCAAATAATGATCACAAGATAATCATGGACAAAATATTCTCAAATTCTTTCTCTTAAACAAAATCAAATGACTTCTTTGATCATTCAGAGTTCGTCAAACTACACTTGCCCCTGTATTGTGGGATCTTTTATTGATGATGCTTCTGCTTCACATCCAAGCTGCCTTTTTAGGTTTTCAGCTTAGATAAGTCACCATAATTTTTTTTACTTTTTTTTTAAGCAAAATATTTCTTCACATCATCTGAATTTATCGGAGCAGGTAAATCACTTCCGTCCATTTCTGCCAAAATCAATGCCCCACCAGAAAAGACCTTTTTCACCACATACGGGCCTTCCCAATTTGGTGTCCATTTTCTTCGATTATCATGTTGATTTGGAAGGATCTTTTTCAGCACTAAATCTCTTTCTCTAAAGCAATGAGGACGGATTTTCCTGTCATGTGCTCTCATCATTCTTTTTTGATATAATTGACCATGACAAAGTGCTGTAAGTCTTTTCTCCTCAATGAGGTTCAACTGCTCATAGCGATTTCGAACCCATTCTGCTTCCTCTAACTCTACCTCCATCAAGACTCTCAGTGAGGGAATTTCTACTTCGACCGGTAGCACAGCTTCTATTCCATATACCAAAGAGAACGGTGTGGCCCCCGTAGATGTTCGGACTGATGTTCTATAAGCATGCAAAGCAAAAGGCAACTTCTCATGCTAATCTTTGTAAGTTTCAGTCATTTTCTCGAGGATTCTTTTAATATTCTTATTCGCAGCCTCCACTGCCCCATTCATTTTCGGACAATATGGTGCCAAATTACGATGATGAATCTTGAACTGGGTGCATACTTCATTCATCATTTTGTTGTTCAAGTTTTTGGCATTATTAGAAATAATTGTCTTCGAAAGCCCATATCTGCATATTATCTCTCTTTTTATGAACTTACATACCACAGATCGGGTCACGCTAGCATATGATGCAGCTTCTACCCATTTAGTGAAGTAATCAATCATCACAAAAATCAATCTATGCCCATTCGAAGCTTTTGGAGTGATGGGACCAATGATATCCATGCCCCACATAGAGAATGGCCACGGAGGAGCCAGAACGTGTAATGTTGATGACGGAGCATGAATCTTATTAGCATAAATCTGACATTTATGACATCTCCTAGCATAATCAATACAGTCACCCTCTATTGTCAACCAATAATAGCTAGCCCTCATAATTTGTCTAGCCATCATATGACCATTTGCATGTGCCCCACAAACTCCATCATGCACTTCTTCAATAATCTTCTTTGCTTCAGCTGCATTTACACATCTTAAGAGCACTTGATCTCGACCTTTTTTGTAAAGGATATCTCCATCAATGAAGAAACTCATAGCCAATCTTCTGATAGTCCTCTTATCATTTTCTGTTGCATGTTTCGGGTATTGCTGGCTTTTAATGTATTGTATGATGTCATGATACCATGGCTTTCCATCAATTTCTTTTTCAACACTTGAGCAATGTGCTGGTACATCTTTCACATCTAGCTTGATGGGTTGGATTTCAGTATTTGCATCTATTTTAATCATTACAGCTAGAGTAGCCAGTGCATCAGCAATTTGGTTTTCCTCTCTGGGAAGATGCTCAAATTGAATTTTTTTAAATTGCTTGACCAACTCAGAGATGTATTTATGGTACTGAATCAGCTTAGAGTCTCTTATCTCTCATTCTCCTCGTAACTGATAGATGACTAGAGCTGAATCTCTGAATACATCTAATACTTTGACTTTCTTTTCAATTGCTGCTTGTAGACCCATAACACAAGCCTCATATTCAGCCACATTATTTATGCAATTAAAATTTAACCTGGCTGTAATGGGATAATAGTGCCCATCAGGAGATATTAAAATTGCCCCAATACCATGACCCAAAGCATTAGCAGCTCCATCAAAATACATCCTCCAAGACTCTTCAACAGGTTCATTTTCTTCAATGGCCATCACATCTTCATCAGGGAACTCCAAGTTCATTGGTTCATAATTTTCAATAGCGCGATCAGCAAGAAACTCGGCTATAGCACTTCCTTTTATAGCTTTTTGAGTCACATAAATGATATCTTATTCTGAAAGCATAACTTGCCATCACGCTATTCTTCCTGTCAATGAAGGCTTTTCGAAGATATACTTAATAGGATCCAGCTTTGCTATGAGCCAAGTAGTGTGATAAAGCATATATTGTCTAAGCCTTCGAGTTGTCCAGGCTAATGCACAACATATCTTCTCTAATGGTGAATACTTGGACTCATAATCAGTGAATTTTTTGCTCAAGTAGTATATTGCTTGTTCTTTCCTGTCAGTTTCATCTCTTTGCCCCAGCACACATCCCATGGAATTTTCATACACTGTTAAGTACAAGATCAAAGGTTTTTTCGGGATTGGAGGCACCAACATAGGTGGATTTGACAAGTATTCTTTGATCTTATCAAAAGCTTCTTGGCATTCATCATTCCATTCCCCTAGATCATATTTTCTGAGAAGCTTGAAAATAGGATCGCACTTATAGGTGAGTTGAAAGATGAAACGAGCAATATAGTTCAGTCTCCTAAGGAAACTTCGCACTTCTTTTGGGGTACGAGGAGGAGATAAGTTTTGGATGGCTTGTATCTTATCCAGGTCTACTTCAATTCCTCTTTCACTGACCACAAAGCCCAATAGTTTTCCTGACTTGACCCCAAATGTACATTTAGCAGGATTCAACTTCAGCTGGAATCTTCTCAACCTGTCAAACAGCTTTTTAAGATTGATTATATGATTTTCTCCTTCATGAGATTTTGTAATCATATCATCCACATATACCTCTATTTCTTTATGCATCATGTCATGGAAGAGAGTCACCATTGCTCTTTGATAAGTGGCACCAGCATTTTTCAACCCAAAAGGCATGACTTTGTTACAGAATGTCCCCCACATGGTCACAAATGTAGTTTTCTCCATATCATCTCGAGCCATCTTGATCTGATTATAGCCTGAGAAACCATCCATAAAGGAAAATGTGGAATGCCTAGCAGTATTATCCACTAGAGTATCGATGTGAGGTAAAAAAAAGTTATCCTTAAGGCTTGCCCTATTCAAATCTCGATAATCGACACACATTCTCACTTTTCCATCCTTCTTAGGAACTGGCACTATGTTGGCTACCCATTCAGGATATTTTACCACTTCCAAAAATCTAGCATCGAATTGTTTCTTCACTTCCTCTTTAATTTTCAGTAGCATCTCTGGTTTCATACGCCTTAGCTTTTGCTGCATCGACTTACATCCTGGTTTTAAAGGTAACTTGTGCTCTACAATATCAGTGCTGAGTCCTAGCATATCCTGGTAAGTCCACGCGAACACATCTACATATTTTTAGAGCAGTTCTTCTAGCTTCTGTCTTTCAGCTGGTAAAAGAGATATACCAACTTTGACCTCTCTTTTGTTCTCACCATCTCTCAAATTTATTGATTCAGTAATTTTTTGGTGGGGTTCAATTGGCTTATCTTCATGTTCCATTAATTTTAACAAATCAGGAGGCAGTGTATAGTTATCTGAATCTTTCTCATTATTAAGTTCGTCAACATGAATTAAGTTTTCGAAATCAATTATGAGATTATTATCATGATTATCTTCGTGTTCATTGTTTGGGACCCTGCAAAGGGTAAGATGAAGAGAATATTGGCACACAAAAATGAAATGGCAAAAAAAATGATGGAAGGAAAAAAATGGAAAGTAAAATAAAGATGAAAATAATAGAAGAAATGCGGATGCATCTTCTAAGTCTTTTATTAAAATGACAAACATAAACACACCATAAAAATCTCTTAATACTCGTAGAAAGTAATTAGAGATTTAAAGTTCATAGTACATTACTTTTCTAAAGTTTTAAAAACAACAGGCAGCTCTGTAACTTTCCAATTATCCAGCTCAAAATCTGAAGGACAAGGGTACACGAATAGCTCTTCACTTCGACTCTTCTTTTCTCTATCATCCACCATTTGAATGGCCAGTTCTGAAAACTTTTCCATGAATCTTACATTTGGGGCTCCCGGTAAATCTGGATAAATGTATCCTCCTGAGTGAAAAGAATCATAGAGGTATGGAATGACTGTGGGCTCTGACTCCGACTCATATCCCTTAAGATTAGCTATCCTCTTATCTCTTTTTTATTCACCATTCTTATTCTGTCCCCTCTTGTTGGCTTATATCCCAAGCCAAATCTATCTCTCTTTTCATATATGACCGATGGCTCCATGATTCTTTACAGGTTCTTCCCAAGTCTGACTTCAGGTCGCCATCCCATCTTGGTAAGCTGTTTGACTACCATTTTAGTCATCGTAGACAAGTGTGGTGAATACAATTTAGATCCTTCAGCTATATATGTTGCATTGGCAATCTCGAAGGATCGATAAGAGCATTCTAAAGCTTCATCTGTCGATTTCACATAAGGAGTATTTATCGGTTGAGTTACCAATAAATCTTCTTCTCCTACCACACATGTTAGCTTCTCTTCAACAATGAATTTAACTTTTTGATATAATGAGGATGGGACAGCACCTACCATATGGATCCACGATCTACCCAATAAACAACTGTATGAGGGAGAGATGTTCATAACTTGAAATTCCACGTTGAAAATGCATGGGCCAATCTGCAATGGCACTTCTATATCTCCTAGCACCTCTATTCTGGTTCCATCAAAGGCTTTCACTATCATATGACTAGGTTTCATATAAGATCCATCAACAGGAAGTCTTGCCAGAGTAGTCACAGGCATAACATTGATGGATGAGCCATTATCAATCAAAACCTTAACCATTATATGACTTTTACATTTCACAGTGATGTGAAGAGCCTTGGTACTTCCTTTACCTTCAGGAGGAATCTCTTTATCATTAAAAGAGATATAGTTTGAAATCGTCAGATTGGTAACAAGCTATTCCACATATTCAACAGAAGCATTGTGAGACACATATGCTTGATTTAGCACCTTCAACAAAGTATTGCGGTGTGACTCTGAACTGAGCAATAATGATAATAGTGAAATTCTAGCTGGCATCTTGTTAAGCTGTTCTACCACGCTATACTCATTATGTTTTATTAACTTTAAAAATTCACCTACTTCACTCTCAGATACTAGCTTCTGGCATTCTTTTTTTTATGTTGTGTCAAAACCACTCTAACTTTCATTTTCTTCTCCTACCTTAGCTTTTTTTTTTTTAGCTTTTTCTAGAGCCTCTGGGGTATAGCACCTGTCACTTCGAGTTATGCCTCCTACACCCATTATGTTGGCAGTATCTGGGTTGACTACGATATCATAATCATACTTTCAAGGTACTGCTTTATCATTCTGATATGAAAAAGGGCCAGAAACTTTAATTGTCACCACTGGTCGGGAGACAGGCTTTTATAGCTTCGATGTTGGCTTTTCATCATAGATAATTATCGATCTACATACAAACTTATTCTTTGAATCAATGGTAGACACTTCAGCTTTCACCAACTCTTCTCTTTCTTGGTAAAACTCTATTCGACCCTCATTCATCAATTTTTGCACCTTTTGACGAAATTGGTGACAATTTTTGATAGAATGCCCAAGAACACCTCCGTGATAATTACAGCTTTCAGTTGAGCTAATTGCTTTAGAATAATTTTGAGGTTTTATTGGCTTCAACATGTTAGCTTTGACCAATACTTCGAACACCTTAACCATCGGAGTCTTAACTTCATTTATTTTTTCCCTCACGTGGCTTTTTTGCCCATCAATTAAGGCATTTATTGATGGTCTGGTATGATTTGGTAGAGGATTCCCATTGACATTTTGAGTCCCTTATTGGTTGATATCAAAATTTAATACTCTTTCATTGATTAACCCTTGCACTTTACGCTTCAAAGCAGTATAATTTTCAGTGGAATGACCTGGATTCCCATAATGATAATCACAATATGCATTGGGGTCATACCATTTGGGAAATAGAGGTTTCAAGGGTTCAACGATAACAGGAGTAAGCAAATATTTCTCAACAAGTCGAGGATACAAATCTGTATATGTCATGGGAATGGGATCAAAAGTAATTTTCTCTTGGGTATTTCTTGGGGCTCTCAAACCACTATTAGGATTGGGTCTCCATCCTGGTCTGATAGGTGCAGCAGGACGATTATAGGTGGGTGTCTGAAAGGATGACTGAAAACGGGGTGAATAAGCTGGTTATAGTAATGACTGGTATGGTTGATATGAATGGGGGATAGGTGTAACATGGTTTATAGAAGGGTAATGGGTTTGGTAGACTGGTACAGAGTAGGGTGTGAAACTTCTGAACTGTTGCCCTACATAGTTTACTGCTTGGGCTTCATTCTTTTTCTTTTTGAGAGCTCCATCTTTTCTTGCTCCACTTGTCTCTCCTGCATCGAGCTTACCATTCTTTATGGCATTTTCAATGATCACACCTGATATCACCATATCCATAAAGTTTTTGGTTGCATTGCCTATCAATCTCTCATAATACGGTGCTTTCAAGGTGTTCACAAATAAAACAGTTATTTCTTTCTCAGTGAGAGGTGGTTGAACTTGTGCAGCCACGTCACTCCATCTTTGTGCATATTCCTTGAAGTTTTCAGTTGCTTTCTTTTCCATACTTTGAAGAGATAGATGATCTGGAACCATATTCGTGACATGCCGATATTGTGTAAGGAATGCCTTTGTAAGCTCTTACCAAGAACGAATATGAGTCCTATCTAACTGAACATACCATCTAGCTACAGAACCTGTAAGGCTATCTTGAAATATATGCATTAACAACTTTTCATCTCGAGCATATGCTGCCATCTTTCGACAATACATGGTGATGTGGGTCATTGGGCATTTTGTGCCATCATATTTTTCAAATTCAGAGACCTTGAATTTAGGCAGAATTACCATATCTGGAACTAAACAAAGGTCAGCCGCATCTGTGGAGCCATAAAAATTCATTCCCTCTACAGCCCTAAGCCTTTCTTCCAATAATTTCATTTTTTCCCAGGCACTGGTATCTTCTACCTTTTCAGGTGTCTACATCCCTAGCTTTTCTCTTTCCTTGGGATCATCCAAATCAGGAACTAAAATTGGCTCAGGTGGTTTTTCCATCACAATGGGATTAACAAAATTTTGAAATTGTCCTGGAGTAAGTGTGGACGTCATTCCTGGATAAGGATTAGGATATCCACCGGGAGTAGGAATTGGTACTCTAGTTCCTTGTGAAGGTTGGTTTAGTCGTGGCTCAAATCCTGGAGGATAGACAGGATCTACCATATCTGGCGATTGCTCTTGAAAGCTAGGATTTTCTTCCACTGCTTTTCCCTTATCAAGTTTCTTGAGAATATCCATTATTGTGTTAAGATCCCCTCTTAGTTCTTCTTGAGCTTTCTCAATTCTCTCAAATCGGTTGGCCTATTCTTGCTCCATGATTCTTGTCTGTATCATGGTATTGTATAAATGGCGAGTGGATTAAGTCAAAATTTTTGAAAGACGAGCTATTCTTGAACCTTTATTACCACAAAGTTTTTATTTTGAAAAAGAAGAAAAAAAGAAAAAATTAGAATGCTATGTGTTGAAAATTTTATTTTTTTCTTTATTTTATGTATATGATGCATGAATGTAAGTGGGAGATATTTGCTTTTGGACGAATTTCAACATTAAAAAATTTTTATTGATCCCATACAACTTTTATTACATAGGATTTACCATCCTAGAGTTATATCTATAAAAGCGTTTGACTTGCTCATAATGGTCTTTTGCCTCATCTAAAAAGTTTACTAGGCGCTGTCCATATTCTCCTATGGGATTGACTTCTCTTCTTAATGCTTCTACTTTTTCAACCATCTCCCATGCTTTCTTCACTGCCTTGCAAACTTGATTAGTCAAGTGCTCTATGTACTGTTACCTCCCTAAGCTTTCTGCCTTCCATCTCATGTGGGTATCCCTTTCTGAATCACATGTGAAGATCCACTCTTTTTCCCTTCTATGCCACTCATCTATCATTACTGAAATATGGCTTTTGTGGTCTTGTAGTTGTATTTCTAACCCTTGGATCACCTGGTGAAGTGATTCTTTTTCATTTAGTACTTCGAAGTGCTTTCTTCTCTCTTTTGCAGGTATGACTTTCAACTTTTCCTTTTCATTTTGGCATTCTACCAATCTTGCTGAGGTTGTAGAGTATAATCCCTTCCAATTCTGACATTCTTGAGAAATTTTGGTGGTCTCCTCTTGCTTTTCTTGAGCTTTGCCCTTCCATTGGTTTATTCCCTCTCGGAGCTCATCCATTTCTCGTTGTCGACTAAGGTAAGACTTGGTAACTTTTCCAGTTTTGAATTAGACTCGTAACCTCTTATTTTCCTGGTGTAGATCTTTCAAATCACTATTACCCAGATCCCGCTCTTTTATGACTTTTTCTAATTTGCTCCCTTATATCTCCGCTTCATATTTCAATTGCCCTACCTTCTCGCGAAGTCTCAAATTTTCCCTTCTTATTTCTTTTTTTTCAGCTTCTAATTCTTTCTTGATAAGCTCAACTTCTGATAATTGTACTTCTTCAGAAAGATTAACCAATTGATATGAGCTATCATCAGGAGGGAGTACTACATCTTTAGGCCATCTTATTTTTCAAATCTGGTAATCGAAAGTGATTTTATCGATGAGAGGCCCTAACCTCATTCTTTGTGTTCTCTTCCATGCTTGGATCAACTGCTCTGAGGTTCTTGATGGATTCGAATCTCCATAAATGAATTCTACTTGGACTAGGCCATTAGTAGCAGGAACAAACTGTTTTGCACCAAATTGCCTAAGTACCATCAATAGAGCGTAACTTACCACGCCCCATAGCCCTAATAACAGAATCCATGTTTCATTTTCTCCACGATACAACAAAGGCACACGAGGCATCCAAGGCGCCATCCATTTGATTTCATCCCCAGTAAGCCTTCGCAAGAAAAGGACCCATTCTTCCTTAGTCTTTAATGTCAGCCATTGGCTTTTACAAAACTCTTCGAGTGGTGCCTTATTTCGAAGATATGGTTTCGAAAATGCACTCTTCCCACATTTGAAATGATTTTTGACCCATACGTATAATAGAGATGCACATCCTATGAATCGTCTTTTTCTATTTCGTCGACAGAAATTCAATGACCTGATGGTTTCGGCTAGGACTGTTGGAGCGGGATTAATTGTTTGGGTTTTAATTTGCTCAAAAAAGTCTACCACGGTTATCTCAATGTAACCCAAAGTCTTCGAAAAGATTACCATGCCATACAATGCTAGAGCAAACACATCCATACCTTGATCATCATTCAAATGCTCCTGAATGAAGTTTCGGAGAAAGTCCCAACGAATGCCGAGATGTTCACCTTTAGACTTCGCAAAGGAATCAATGGTTTCTACTTTAACCCCCATAAGCTTGGTTAACTTTTGACGATAACCTGATTTTGGCTTTCGGGAATATACTTTATCTGGACATTGTAGTTCTATCCCGAGCAAAATCAAATACTCCTCAATAGTTGGCACCAAATCTTTCTGATTAAAAGTGAAGCATCTATAGGATGGATCCCAAAAATGTATAGCTACTTTGACCAGCTGTTCATTGATCACTATTGAAATGAGGGATGCAATCTGCCCATACTTTTTGCAAAAGCTTTCTTTTCTTTTCTCACTTAACTGACCCCAGACAGCAGCTAACTCTTTTAAATCGTTCTGTGTGAGATCTAAATGCACTTTTTCAGGTAACTCAAACACATAACTTGTAGGCAAACAATCTCTGTTCTTTTGTTGAGCTTCTTTCGACCAAACATGTACTTCATTATATGACTCACATGGCACACTGACTGAGGATGAGCAAATCTGTAGTTCTATGGGATCCATGAAAGCTTCTTGGGAGAAATGTCCTAGAGCAAATATCTCGATGCAAAATTGTATGATATGATTAATGTAAAAAAAAAAAAAGAAAAAACGAAACAAAATTGAGTTAGTGTGAGGATGTGGTTTAAGAAAAAAACATTTTTTTTTATTTTTTAGTTTTTGTGTTTTGAGATTTTTTTGTTTGTTTTGTTTTGTTTCATATTATACACAACTTTTATTCTTGGGTATTTTCTACAAAAAGGTGGACGAGGCTCTACATAAGGCTGGTTTCCTAGGCTTATTATATGCTGGGTTTGGATTGACAGGGTCTAAAGGTTCCCAAATTGTTCCTCACTGTCGTCCATGTTGGACTAGTAAGGCAACCCGATCCTCACCGATTACAGGCTACGAACGGAAAGGGTTCAATTCGAGTGGAAGTATTTCGCTTGCCATTACGGAGGTTATCACCTCACGAGAGCATAGGTACTTTACTTCCTCCTATAAAGGACGGAGCCCGGGTACAGAGCTCATGTATGAGATGCATCGTGCCATTGTGTGCAAATATATCCTAATTTATTGAGAGCAATATATACAGAAAAATAAAACATAAGAGGCATAGTAAAAGAAATATGTGTGAATTTTTTATTTTTATTTTTGATTTGTTTTGTTTTGTTTTTTTTTTTTTACCTTTTTTACGAAAAATGAAAAATAAAAATTTAAGAAATTGGTTAAGACTGTTTAAATCAAAATTTGAGGATAACAAGTAGTTAATTTTGGTCGGACTCTCGAAAATAAAAGGCGTCCCCAGTGGAGTCGCCAAGCTGTCGTAACGGTTTTGTGTCCGCCCGACGAATTTGGAAACAAAATAAAAAAACTAACGGAGTCGCCACCAATCTTTTTTGGCTAGGTGCGATTGGCCACCTATTAAAACATATCCTTTTAGTGAAATCTTAAAATTAATTAAAATTTATTAAAAAGATAATTTTACGGTCTGCGAAACAGTCTGGGTTCGGGAGTCGGTTACGCGTGGGGAAGGATTAGCACCCCCACAATGCCCGTTAAAAACAATACCAATTAACAACGTGTTATCCTTTGATTTTGATACAAACAGTCTTATTTTCAATATTCGAAAAATAATTTTTTTGATTTTTTTATTAAAAAAATTATTCTCGAGAAAAATAAATCAAAACCTTTTTATTGAAATAATTCTTAAAATGTTCCAGTACGTTGGTAACATTAAAAGAACTATTTCTTACCTAGAGATTTCTTAAAGCATCTCTACTCGGAATACTTTTAGAATCTCATCTTTGGAGGCTCGAATTCATTTTTCATAAGAAAATGTCATGTTAAAAAAAATTATTCTCGAGAAAAATAAATTAAAACCTTTTTATTGAAATAATTCTTAAAATGTTCCAGTACGTTGGTAACATTAAAAGAACTCTTTCTCACCTAGAGATTTCTTAAAGCATCTCTACTCGGAATACTTTTAGAATCTCATCTTTGGAGGTCTAAATTTATTTTTCGTAAAAATTATGTCATGTATGCAATGCAAATGATAACATGTTGATGCACACATCTTTTTCGTTTTCAAAATTTTTATTAATTGTTTTATTAATTCTTATTGAATTTTTTTGAGGAAAAAGGAATTTAATTATTTTGAAGATTTTCTATAAATATTCCAATACGCTGGTAATATTTTATAAAAAATCTTCTCACCTAGAGATTTCTTAAAGCATCTCTACTCGGAATACTTTTAGAATCTCATCATTGGATTAAATTTCTTTCCTTCCTATTTTTATTACATATATTTTTAATATATTAATCAATTTTTATTTATTATTATAAAAAATGAAATTTTTATTTAAAAAAATTGAAGAAAAATGAAAAATTTATTATATTGAAGATTTTTTATAAATATTCCAATACACTGGTAATATTTTACAAAAAATCTTCTCACCTAGAGATTTCGTAGGCATCACTACTCGGAATACCTTTGAATCTCATCGTCGGATAAAATTTCATTTTCCTACATTTTGTTAGTTTATTATTATTATTAAATTTATTTTTATATTATTGTTTTTAAAGTTTATTTTAAAAATTAACATAATTACATAAAAAAAATTAACCACAATTTAATCATTTAATCTAACAAATAAAATATTTTAATATGCATAAATATTAATAAAATAATATATAAAAAATAAGAAAAATTTTAAAAAAAATTTTTTTTTACCTGAACCGGGTCGGTCAACGGTCTGGTCAACGAGCGGTTCGGTTCGGCGGTTCAATTCGGCGGTTCAGCTCGGTCTGGCAACGGTTCAAGCGCGGTCCGGTTCAGTCTGGGCGGTTTGGTCCGGTTCAGATGGACCGATCAATGGCTGATGGAGAAACGGGTCGTCGGATCGGGTGCACGGATCCCGGGTCGGGTCGCGGGTTGACACCCGGATCCTCCTTGGTCTAAACGACGTCGTTTTGGAGCCTTTAATGAAACGATGTCGTTTTGATTTTGGTAGTTTATATAAAAAGTTCAAAATTTTTTGTTTTGATCAGTTTCATCGTTTCAAAAAAAAACTTCCCCTTTTTTTTTTTTCTTTTTCAGCCGAGAGCCGGTCGGCCGTCGGTGCCACCACCGTTCGCCGTCGCCATTCGCCGGTCACCGACGGTCATCTCTGATGTTCGAAAATCCCAAAATTCTTCCAAAAACTCTACCCGACCCCTGAGCGCAGATCTGGCCTTCTTTTCGCCAAAAGGAGTCTCAAAATTCCTAGATCTGCTGGCAAACTTTCGGTGAAAATTTTTTTTTTTTGTATATTCTGACTCCCTCTTTTTTTTTTTGAAACTAACTGTTTTTTTTTTCTTCTTCATGCAGGAAGCTCGACGCTGGGTTCCTCCCTACGGGGAGGATTGTGTATATTTTTTGTGTTTTTTTTTTTTGGCAGCGTCTCTTTTCTTTCCCTCCCTCTTTCTCCTTCGCCAGGAGCTCTATTTATGGAGCTCCAGCCATGTGCGTTTGGGGGGAAGGGCATGGGGCTCGATCACGGGATGTAAACAGAGCCCCATGCCTCTTTTATTAGTTTTTGGCCATATTTGATGTTTGTCAATGGAAAGATTAATTAGAGGGGTGGAGGGTAGGGTCTGGTGATCACGGGTGGTGGTCTGGTGGGTTTGATGGCACGGACGGTGGCAGTGGTGCCGGGGATGGCACCACTGCCAACCTTGATTTTTTTTGTTCTGTTCTGTTTTTTTTTTTTCATATTTTTTTGTAGTTCGTATTTTTTATTGTATTTCATATTTTATAATTATACTATGTATTTATTACTTCCGGACAAATTGATTTCTACACCTTCCTAATGATCTCTGGAGTCGGTGATGTAAAACGCCCACATACCTTAATTCAGAAGATCCATTCCCAGTTAGGTAAGCTTAAATAATATAATTTTTTATTTTCCGTAATTTGTTATTTGCTCCAAAGTTCTTTACTTGTTTCTTTCCCTACCATATTTAAATAAAAACTGCATTTATACTATGCCTTTACTCTAAAACATTATGATATATTCTTAATATATACGCGCATGAACACTGAAGAATTTCTACTATCTGCAGAATTTTCAATTTCCAAGTTGAGCCATCAACAATTGTTTCCGTTTGTGACTATAATCCATTAGAGCAAATCTTTGATTTTCTCAAAGAAATAGGTGAGCTTGAGGAACCTCTTCTCTTTTCATTTCTCTATTTCTTTTACTTATATTTTCCCTATCAAACAAAATAGCTAAAAGAGAAAATGGATGGAGAGTTGAGATAGGAAATTTTGTATTTGTGCGAAAAATTTATTTACAACTATCAATCATCCAATAATTGTTACGTTATAAAAAAAATAAAATATTTTATTGTAAGATTTTAATTTTGATAAATTAGTGTAAGCTGTAGAGTTTTGCAATACATCAACTAAGATAATCTAAAAAACTATTTCTTTCATTTGTTAGGATAAATCAACGGAGGAAATAAACAATATTTTGAATCATTAACTCTTTCAACGCGTAGGGCACAATTCGATACAGAATCTAATCCCACCAAAAGCAACCAAAAAAAAAAAAGTAAGAGAGAAAGTAATTGTTGAAAAATAATTGAAAGAAGACAAAAATAAAGGGGCCAATAATTCAGAAGTGCATCAATGATGCCATGTCCCACTAGCATCAATAGATCAGTTTTCTTCAAAAAAAAAAAAAAAAAACTTGTACGAGCACAAAAAGGAAAAAGTAAACGTGTGAATTGGAGGCGTTGCTCCCAACTCCCAACAAAAGGAAAAGATGCTTGGTCCTTGTCTAGTTGTCTTCCACTAAGGATTTGAACGAGTAAAATGATAATAATGATGATAAAAGAGAATCTAAAGAAATTAAACAGGTCTTTGATCAAACTTTTCTCTATAGTTTAAATCAGTCATAAAGATTTCAAGCACAACTTCTCAATATATGTGGATACTTGAAGCTCTTTGTTCATTTGAAACAAGCTTGGTTTCTACTTAAGTTTTCTTTGAACTCCAAAAAAAAAAAAAAAAAAACTGCGTGGATCGAAATAAAAAGCCCCATTTTGGATCCAGAAAATTCATATTTCCTAGGTATATTTGTCTCTACAATAAAAGAAGCGAAAATAGTATTGCTGTATAATTTTTCGGTTTCTTTGGTTTCTATGTTTTATTTTATTTCATGCTATATCTATTCTGATTTGCTTTTTTTAACTCCAAAACAAGAACAAAAATTTCGATGTTCTTATAATCTTATTGTTACTAATCTTTATTTCCTTTTTCTTTTAATTTCTATTAAGGTTGGTCCTTAATTCTCCTTTCCTAATGATCTCTGGAGTTGATGATGTAAAAAGTTCTCGCAGCTTAATTTAGAAGGTCTATCCCCAATTTGGTATGCTTAAATAATTTTTTTTTTCCATATATACTGCCATTAGTCTTAACACATGTAACATATATTCTTAATATACGCATGAACACTGAATAATTTCTTCCATTTGCAGAATTTCAATTTCAAAGTTGTTCCATCAACAATTTGTTCTCTTCTACTTCACAATTGGCTCCCAAAGTAATTAAGGTACTTTGCAAACATTCACAATTGTTTTTGTCTCTCTAGCTGTTTATATGTTTACTAATCATTAAAGTTGTTTTTCAATCTCAGATCATCAAAGAATGGCTGCTGAATTTGCTGCCTCTGCTGCTGCCAATGCTGTAGGAAACCTCACAACAGAATATGCATCACCTTATGTTAGTTACTTTTTCCGATTTGGGAAAATTGTTGAAGAATTCAAGAATCGGAGAAATGAACTTGAATTGAAAAGTGATCGGTTAAAAAATGATGTCGAAGAGGCTATAAGGCAAAATGAGGTAATTGAGAAGGATGTCCTAGACTGGTTAAAAAGGGCAGAGAAAGAACTGGAAGAAACCCGGTGTCTGGAAGCTGAAATAGAACGTATGAAGTGTTTCAATTGGTGTCCAAGTTGGGGTTGGCGATATTGCTTAAGTAAGAAAGTGGCAAAGAAGACGATCTCTATCGATAAACTACTTGTGAGTTGTAACTTTCCACGGGTGGGGCACCGTGCTCCTCTAGAAGGAATAGAATTCTTCACCTCTAAAGATTTCATGCCTAAAGAGTCTTCAAATTTTACTTTCAATGAGATCATCAAGGCTCTAAATACTGATGGTGTGAACATGATTGGATTGTATGGAATGCCAGGGGTAGGCAAAACAACTTTGGCAAAAGAAGTTGGGAAGCATGCTAAAGAGCAAAAGCTCTTTGACAAAGTTGTGATGGCTACAATGTCCCAAGCGCCAAACCTCAGCAAAATTCAAGATAAAATTGCAGAATTATTAGGTTTGAAATTTGAAGCAAGCACGAAAGAAGGAAAAGCAGAAGAGTTATAGCGGAGATTGCAAGGCGTGGAGAAGATCCTCATAATCATCGATGATGTTTGGAATGAATTTAAATTGCAGACTGTAGGTATTCCATTCGGAGTTGAACACGGGGGTTGCAAAGTTCTTCTGACCACACGTCTTTAACAAGTCTGTGTTCGTATGAATTGCCAACAGAAATTTAAACTTGACATCTTATCCGAGGTGAAGCATGGGCTTTTTACTTGACATCTTATCCGAAGGTGAAGCATGGGCTTTGTTCAAAGATACTGCTGGTCTAAAAGATGTTTCTTTGAGATTGAATGATGTAGCCAAGGAGGTTGCTAGTGAATACAATGCAATTGCAACAATCGGAAAAGAATTAAAAGGTGCAAGTCTAGATGGGTGGAAAGCAGCAAATAAGCGACTCAAGGACTTAAGACATTTAGACAATGAAGAGGTTTCTCAAGGTATCTACAACTGCCTTAAGCTGAGTTATGATTATTTGAAGGGAGATAATATTCGAACATGTTTCTTGCTATGTTCCCTTTTTCCAGAAGATTGGGATATTGATTTTGAGTTGTTGGTTATGTTTGCAATTGGTCATGGATTATTTTCTCATATTTACTTAATTGAAGACTTGCGGAGAGAAATTCGTGAAGCACTAAGAAAACTCCAAGAGGCTGGTTTGTTATTGAGAACTGATGATGATGATGATGAAAGATATGTAAGTATGCATGACGTGGTTCGTGATTTTGCTCATTGGATAACATCTACGGGGAAAAATATATTCATGGTAAAAGAGGGGTTGATGGAATGGCCTATAAGTGAAAGATGTGAATCCCATACAGCAATCTCCTTTTGGAACAGCAAAATAAATATTTTTCCTGAAAAGTTAGAATTTCCAGAACTCAAAATTTTGATTTTTACAGGAAAGACTTTGGTGGAAGTCGCGATTGCATTTGTTAAAGGAATGAAAGCCCTCCGAGTTTTGCATCTCCAAGATGTCATTTTCTCACTAGAAGTACTTAAATTCGTAACAAATCTTCGAACTCTGTGCCTAGTAAATTGTGAGTTGGAGAACATCTCATCGTTGGGAAATTTGAAAAACATTGAGATTCTTGCATTTTCTGATACTAATATTTATGAGCTACCCGAAGAATTAGTGGCATTGCGTGGGTCTAAAATCGCTACATTTTTTTTACTCAGGAAGCGAACAGATCAATTTTCCCCCTAATTTACTATCAAGGTAATAGTAGATGTCAATTATTTTTTTGGCATATTGCACAAAATTAAGTAT
The DNA here is from genome assembly GCF_047325235.1 of Durio zibethinus. Lineage (NCBI taxonomy): Eukaryota > Viridiplantae > Streptophyta > Magnoliopsida > Malvales > Malvaceae > Durio > Durio zibethinus. The sequence continues at coordinate 10,574,266 of NC_143165.1, forward strand.
TTAGTTTTATGTTATTTATTTTTCTTTTATTTATTAAACTATGGGATACATATCTAACATAAGCTTTCGGTCACTCCCATTATTATGAACCATTCGAAGTTGTAGCCCTTTTTTTAAGAAAAGGTGCTGAAGAATCAGGCTATATTTGCTGAGATAATTAAAATTAATTTCTGTTTACTTCTATTTTTATGATTCGCTTGAGGTGTTTGATAATAGTTTTTTGTATTTGTGTGTAACAAACAGGTTGACATCACTCCAACAGCTACACGTGACTTGTGAAAACAATGTTAATTTATCAGAGTTGAATTCATTGTCTCGATTGACTGCGCTATCACTGGAGTTTCTACTGCTCAATGTTTTCCAGAAAACTTTGTGTTCCCTAAATTACAAAGCTACATTATAGCTATAAACGAAGATCTTCAATTTATGCCGGAGCTAAAATTGAGAACCTTGAACATCGGACGTTTCTCATTTCATTTAGTGCATTCAAGGAGTTGTTTTGCAATGTGGAAACGTTGAATCTGGAGGATGTCAAGGGACACAAAAATATTGTCCCAAACGTAGATCCAAAGGGCCTAAATGAATTAACTTCTCTTGAGCTTGGAGATTGCGATGATATGGAATGCTTGATGGATACAACAGGAGAGAAAGAAAGAACCACTGCATTCTCTAATTTGGTGAAATTAAGAATGGAGGACATGACTTGTTTGAAAGGATTGTGCCATGGTCCGCCTCCGATTAGCTTCTTATAAAAGTTAAAAGATGTGACCATTGGAGATTGTAAGCGGTTGAAAGTGGTATTTGAAATGGATGTGCTTCTTGAAAAGGAAAAAATTAGTCAGATGCCACTACTCTCAAATCTAACAAGCTTGTATCTATACCTTTTACCAGAATTGGAGAGTATTGGAAATTACAATCAACCCATCAATATCATGCAAGCCTCCAAAGTCTAAAGGTTGTAAACATTTGGAACTGCGGTGAATTGAAAGCCATCTTCCCGCCTTGCCTTGCTCAAAGTTTGTTGCATCTACAAGAACTCTCCATACATTTCTGTAATGGATTAGTGCAAATCATTGATTTTCCCCATGAAATGGGTGAGCTTGAGGTACCTATTCTCTTTCCATTTCTCCTTTAATGAATAATGAGAAATTACTAAACTTTATATATTGATCATATAATTAACTTCTGTTGAAGTTTAAAAGAAATAAAGTTTAATTAAATTATATTAGTAACTAAACTAAATTTATACTTATTACATGGCTTACAAGTTAGTAACTAAACTAAATTTGTACTTATTTCGTGGCTTGCAAGTCGAGAAAGCTAACACTATATACCATGTCATGTCTTAACTATATTATTTGTCAGTGTTCATGCTTTCTAGGTTCTAGTTATATTCAACTTAATTTGGATTGTTTAAATTTCTACAATAATAAATTTTTAGTCAATTTTCAGCTAAACACCAAAAATTTTGTTACTAATTATTTATTTTTTGATCGAAAAAGTAAGGGTCAATCTTTAAATAGTTAATATTAATAATTTTTTTATGATAATGTTAATATGGATATAAAAAATACATCATTTTGTTAAATTGTAAAAGACATTTATATTAATAGAATATTCATAAACTATTAAATCTTATAACGTTGAACCAAAAATAAAACATCAAATAATAATAATTTCGTTTATATATATATATATATATATTTGATTGAACAATAAACCATATATAATTATTAATTTGTTCATAACCATTTGCTTTTATTAGTTCTTATTTTTTACAAACTTTAACATATATATTTGCTTTTTATTAAAACATAAATCAAAGATACATGTATAAAAAAAACCAAATATACAAATTGAGAACACATATATAGTTAAAATCTTTTGAACTTATTCATAACAAATATCCAACTTAACTAAATATATAAAAATATATAAATCAAATTTTTTTAACAATAAATCAAATCAAATGTAAATATCATATAATAGAAATAAAATCAAATAAACAGTTTGAAGGAACAAACAAATGAAGGAAATAAAATAAAATACGAAAAAAAGTAATGATCCATACCTATTACCGAGTTGAAACCAATCCAAATGTATGTACGTTTTCTTTCCATTTTTTAAATTTGATAAAAAGATTAATGTCATTTAAGCAAAAATTATATAAAAGTAAAAGCAATTCAACACCATCACATACTTATTTTTGCAAATAAAAAAGAAAATAAAAGAAATAAAAGAATAATAAAGGCAAAAATGAACTTGTTCATAGTATGATGTGATTTACTCTTCTTTCTAACTTTTGTCCATTCCCGTGAAAACCAATAAATCATAACCTTCAAGTAAAAAAAAAAAAAAGCTTGTATTCTTAAATTTCTAATTCTAATAACAACAAATAAAATAAGCTTGGCTAGAAGGTGACCTCTCACTTTATAAACTCTTTACTTTCAATTTTAGATTCTAATTTCATCAAATAAAAATTTATTAAGTGTATGTATATATATATATATATATATATTTGAAACTATGATTAAATTTTAAAAGAAAAGATAAATTATGATTTAATATATTTAAATTTAAAACTTATATAAAATTTTCAACTTTTGGTAGAGTTTGATTTGAATTTAAATAGTCATCCAAAAATATTAAATTTAGATAATTTATTAAATAGAATTATTTGACGGTAGATAAAAATATATTAAGCATATAAATACATATATATTTTTGGAACAATGATTAATGTAAAAAGAAAAAATAAATTATAATTTAATATATTTGAATTTAAAATTTATGCAAAATTTTTTTATAGATTTTGATTTGAATTTAAATAATTATTCTAAAATATTAAATTTAAATAATTTATTGAATAGAGTTATTTGATAAATAATATAATAATATAAACATTATCCTACAAAGAAATTATTTAAGTAAAAGTATATATTAGCACATCTTATTTGATAATCTAATATATATATATATATATGTATATATTATAACAACATACAAGATTACATGATCAAAATTGCTTATGTAGATGCCTAGGTGGATAACCTATTTTAATAACGTATAAGATAATATTTATATTATTTTATTTATCAAATAAAATTTTTTAATAAATTATTTAAATTGAAATCAATATCTATCTCATACTGAAATTTTTGAATAAAATTTGAATTCAAATATATTAAATCATAATTTATCTTTTTTTTTTAAATTTAATGACGGTTTCTAATATATATACTTAATAAAATTTTATTTTCTGTCAAATAATTCTACTTAATAAATTATTTAAATTTAATATTTTTAGATAATTATTTAAATTCAAATTAAAATCTATCAAAAATTAAAAATTATTTAATAAATTATTTAAATTTAATACTTTTAGATAAGTTAATGAATTATTACTAAAAAGCTTGTATTTTTAAAGAATAAAAGCTTACATCTTTATTTGAAAATATGAGACATTTGAATGTTGATAAAAAAGTTAGATAAAAATATGATTCTACTTTGAAAACAAATATAATGTTTTATTTATGTTCTAATTCAAATATTTTTATATTATATATTTGGTTAATTTATTTGTTTTTCTTTAACTGATAACTTTTTTTAGTTTTGCTTAGATTGATTATAATTAAATTTTTGTATTATATATCTTTTGTTTTATTCATTTCTTCAATGTTTTTATTCTTTGTTAATTTATTAACATATTTACTTTTATTATATATATTTAACCTTAATAAATTAATATGTAAATTTATATTCTCTATTTTCTTTTGTTATACTATTTTCTTTTGTTATACTTTTTATTATTGAATTTCTTTGTCTACAATAGATGATTTGAGAAGAATAATGATCACTACCATATCTAACTCACAAAAAATATTATCAATTATGTTAAAAATTATTAAAAATAAAAAATATATTTCAAAAAAAGGTTTTAAAGTATAACATAAAGAATTATTGTTTCCCTTTTATCTAAAAAATAACTTCATTTGTTGACATTTATAGAAATAATTGTTAACCCAATATATTTATGTAATAATTACTTGAAGTATGTCAAAAATAAAAACTAATAAAAAGCAAATGATTATAACAAAATTAATAATTGTGATTTGTTATTCAATAAATATATATATATATATATATACACACACACCACATAATCAACATTATGATAAAAACAATTATTAATTTTAACTATTTAAATATTGATTCTTGATTTTTTTTTCAAACAAGAGAAAAGTGGTAACAAAATTTTTAATATTTAGCAAATAAATTGAAAAAAAAATATTTTTCAATAAAAAAAGGATTTTTATAATTTTTGAAAATTTACAAAAGTTTAGATTGTTTTAGTTGAACAATATTATTTATAATATATTATATATAAATTATTATTTAATTATAACTTAGTATTTATAAATATATGATTATATATTAGATAAATAATTAAAAATAAATTTAAAATTATGAAAATTTTAATTAAAATTCCTGTACCTTGTACGGGCTAAAAAAGCTAGTTTTATATATTGTAATATATATATATATATATATATATGATTTGGTACTTTTGAAGTCATATATTCTTTGACCATTGTAACTTATTCAAAATTTAATGAAACTATGATATTTTTATATTTATACAAGAATTACGATTCGATTCTCTGAGTTTGAACAAAAAAATATGTGCGATACCATTAATTGAGAGTATATTTCAAATTCAAAATGGACACTTATTCTCAACGATAAAGATTTTAAATCTAAAGGGTATACATGAGTTATAAGGTCCCATCCAAATTGTAAGCCTTCCTTATCTTAAAGACTTAAAAGTGTCAAATTGTAATAGGCTGAAATCTCTCTTTTCTTCTATGCTTGCTCCAAATTTGCCGCAATTGAAAGTTTTGGATATAAAGTGCTGTGAGGAGTTGGAAGCAATCATTGAAATGGACCAAACTTCAATAGCAACATCATGAAGGGGTCATCTCCAACCTATTTCCTTTCCTAGTCTTCAATGTATATGGATTTTTGGGTGCAGCAATTTGAAAAGCTTGTTCCCTATTAGTGTCACTCGTTCTCTTTCAAACCTCGAAAGAATCGAAATTGGAGGGGCTTCTAAACTAGAGCAAGTCTTTGGATATCAAGGTAAACTAAACATTGAAGATTATCAAAAGGGAATAGTGCTCCCTAAATTCGGACTATTGAATCTTTCTGAGCTATCAGACCTAAAGAGTTTTGCTCCAATTGGTTATCATTTCCGATTCCGTACTTTGACGTTTTTCAAGAAAACCAAATCTCCCAAGTCGACCACAAGTGTCATCATGGATTCAAAACATCCTGTGGATGCCATAACAGAGGTACCAATCCGACTTTTTTTCTAACTATTATGCTTAATTAATTAATTTGTTGTTCTTGATCATATTGATAATAATGATGAAACGATGATGGAAACAAAAGTTATGTTAGTATATAACTACATATTATTATGAATTGGATGACTCTTTTATAAACACACAAGTCATATGATAATTAATTAATTAATTACTTCTAGCATAACTTAATGAGAATTGTCTTTTGTTGTGAAGGAACCCCAACAAGTTCAGAATAATTTTGCAATGTAGAACTAATTTACTCTACGTTGCATTGCAATTGCTTATTTGATATTGTGAAATAGAGTCATGTTTAGCCATTCATTTAAGACAAATTTCATGAAATTTTTTTTTTATATTTGGACTCGAACTCAAGCTTACATGTCTTATAAATCCTCTTCTTATCACTTGATCAAGAGATTGTTCGCAAAATTCATGAACTCTTAAGAAACATGGCTTTTTGTGTTTATTTTGGTTTGCTGGTTCTTTATTAGTTCCTTGTAGCAGCTTGTATGGATCAATTGTACATAGTTATGTCTACTTGCATATCATAGATGGTTTTCCATGCTTGTTTTTATTGCGGTGATTTAATAATTACATCAATGATATGTATTTTATACGCTATATTATATGGACTCTTGTGATAGGACATGAAATATGAATAAATTTGTTTTGACAATATTTTATATTAATTTTGAAAATCAAAGTATTATATATATATGAATAGTGAAACGTTCAAAAATATTAAAACCCATGCGAGTATCTTATAAAATTAATTATGCCACAAATTTACATTCAATATACTTTGTGGAGATTTTTTGCTTTAAGTTGTGGCAAAATTTGTAGAAATATATCATGCAATAATGATGATGAATTTATGACATTTAAAAAGAATGACTAAAAATATAAACCAAATCAAAACATGTAAATGGCTAAAATACTATTATGTAGTTCAACTATTAGAATATATAATTTTTTAAATTTCACTGAGATCTTTAAGATTTTTTACAATTCATCTAATTAATGGGAATTTTTGGGTGGTTCATTTGGAAGAAGAGAACATGGTACTCAAAGGCCATCACTTTCCTCAAAGACCAAGGGATAAAATATTGTTGGAAGGAGCATCATTGTGAAAAAGGACAAAAGGTTTTGGCCCTCTTTTTTATTATTTTTTCATTTAGTTTTTATTGGCGTCAGCAATATAAATACATTTTCTTCGATTTGTTAATTAATTGGACATTAGCCATATTTCATCCATTTGCTCACGTCCTGATCCAGCCATGTATTAAATATCATGTTTTTAAACAGTGTGAAATGAAATTAATTAATGAAAATGCATTTGCATACATGTAAATATTTTCTTTAGTTTTAAAATTTGAATTATTTGGTTACTACATTTATTGATTTATTTATTATTTATTATAAAAAAAATGCATTTCCATAGACAAAAAATCAAAATATAAACTATTCTTATTTTAGGCCAATAATGTACAATTAACCTCATAAAGCTTGCATACTTTTTTAATAAAAAATCATTGAATTAAATCAAACAAAAAAATCGACACATAATTAAATAAATTTAATAAAAAATTAAATTAAATTCATATATGATGAGGATTGAATTTAAAAATTTAATATTATCAGATTTATAAATATTAGAATGTTGATAATGCACAAAGGTTACTTCCAAAAACACAAAAATATTTTCATTGTATCACTAAATTTTTTTTAAAAAAAAAAAACAACAATGAAAAAATAAAAAGTGATAAAGTTAAAGATTTATAAGGTGAATTAAATTGGTCATTTGTGTCTGTTAGTTTATATTTGCATCATTAATTTGTTTTATGTTACATAACATACATTTTTGCTATTCTCAAAAGATATATAAAGTAGCAAAAGATGATTTTAAAAAATATATTTTTTATAAATAAAATAAGATAATATCCTAAATAAAATATTTCTTGAGACCCTACCTAAATATTGGAGGCATTCTCAATAATTATTCCTTATGAAAAAATATTATCTTTGATTTTACAGATTATCATGAAAACACTCAAGTGAAAAACAATTTTCTAAATTTTATCAAGATATTGAGGAATTCAAAATGAAAATTTTTCATTTTATTTCTAAATAAAGCGATTCTAAAAAGGATGAGAAAAAAGGGGTTTTATGATAATAAATGGGATTCAAGAAATTATTTTTTAAATTTAAAATTAAGGTCATTTTTTATCAATAATAAAAGATAACATGTTATTAATTAGTATCGTTTTTTAATGGGTATTATGAGATGTTAATCTTTCTTCACATGCAATTATACTCTTAAACCTAGATGTGTTTTTGCACACCAAAAAAATATTTTTTTAATAAGTTTTAATTAAATTAGAATTTTTAAAGTGATTCTAAAAAGGATAGCAAAAAAAGGAGTTTTATGATAATAAACGAAATTTTAAGAAATTATTTTAAATTTTAAAATTAAGGTAATTTTTTGTAAATAATAAAGGATAACATGTTATTAATTAATACCATTTTTTAACGGGTACTGTGGGATATTAATATTTCTTCACACGTAACCGTACTTCTGAATCTAAATGTGTTTTCGTATAAAAAAAATCTTTTTAATAAGTTTTCATTAAATTAAAATTTTTATTAAAAAAATTGTTTAGGTGATCAATCATAAAAAAAAATTTGTGATGACTCTTTATTTTAATTTTAAAATTTTGTTTATGTGGTTAGGTTTCTGAATCCGCATGTTGTAACAATTTGACGACTCCATTGAGAAAACCTTTTTGAAAGTCAAGCCAAAAATGAATTATGTGTTATCCTAAATTTTGATTTACTAGTTTAATTGATATTTAATAGTTATTCTCTTATTTTCATTTTTAAAAACAAAAAAAAAAGAAAATTATGCCAAAACAAAAATAAATAAATAAATGAATAATGTTGGTTGCATAACGTTTACTTATGTCATTCTTTATGTTAATTATGGCATTTTCTCTGTTGTCTAATAAATTGTGGGACATTTAGGATATTGGTATATTGATAAATGCAGACTCACAATCAAATGCATTTTTTTTAACAGATCGCGTATAGTTTCGATTTTGTTCCCATAATTGAATAGTGTTTAAGTATGGAAGTTGAAGGTGGAATACTGTTCTGTACATTCTCATTCCCTCTTTGGCAGGAGTTTCTACAACATTTAGAAGAAAAAAAATCCTGAAAGAAGTTGCTCAGTCAAGTATACGCTAACAGAAGCAGGATGGATGAATGTAACCATGGCTGACGAAGCAGATATTTGTAAATCTAGAGGGTGTGGAGAACATACCAAGGCAGTGTTGACTAGCATTCATCTGGACAGAGAAAGGAACTACGTATTTTGTGTATGTGACGCAACGAAATTTGAAAGAGAAATGAAACTTATTCAACATGAAACGAAGCATTGCTATGATCAACTTCAGTATTGCTTATCTCCTAATATGACTTTTGCGTTGATTTTGGCTAAGTTATCTCTACTAAGATCATTTCTTTTTAATCTGAAAATTAGTTTGTTTCTCATTAATCAGTGAATGGATCCATATGTAACTATTTTGATTAGTAGTCAAGGCTGTTTAAAGCTCACACAACAGACAGAGTCTCGAAGGATACCCCAAAAATTTGCCTCCTCTTTTCAGATTACTTACTGTTTCTGCAGATAGCAGATGTTGGTTTCTGTATATCATTGTTTGAGAAAACCATTTTCCCTATATTTTCCATTTTAAAATTCAAAATTTTCTGTAAAAAAGGCATCGATTGCAAGTTCTGGTGAAAGGATAACTACATATATGAACTAGGGAAGAAGTGATTTAGCTGAGAGCTTGCTAAAAAGACTATGGTTCTGTCCTAATTGAGCTTTCTGTAAAAAGGGTACCATAACTCTGTCTTAATTCTTTTGCAAATACAGAAATAGTGATTAAATCTGAAGGCTCAGTTTTCTTTCTCCTTCTAGATATCAAGTTGATTTATCAGTGACTTGTTCGCCTGTTGTGAGCAGTTTCAGATAGAAATTGCTAAGAGTTCAGGTGCTCAGGGAAGTTTAAGAGTTTCTTCTTCAATTTTTGTTGATTTGTCAATGATATTCCATGTACTAACTCAGCATGTCTTTTAAATTTCTGATTCTCAGGCATGGCTGATATTGGTCTATCTATGACGTTGGATCCAAAATTTTATTTTTTGAGAGTGTCCACTTGTAATATATATAAATGACGGACTTATCAATTTTGATGATTGAAAGGTGGCCACAGAAAATTTTGGAGGTGTGCAAGAAAAGTTTCTGTCAAACTATCTTTTTTTCGAATACATGGACACCCTACATCAATGCATGGATCCGCCTCCGCTTCTGGTGGCACCAGCAATTCCTGATCTTAGATATGTTTTCAGTTTTGCCAGTAATGTTAAAGACCTCAGGAAAGAGACAGTGGCACAAAGGCTTTTGCAAGATGATGTCAATGAAGCCATCAGGCAAACTGAAGAAAATGAAGAGGATGTTGTCCAAAAATCAACAAATTGATGGTACAATGACAAATTTTAATATTAAATCAAAATGTAGTGACAAATTTGATCTTAATCCCAAATTTTTTGATTAATTTACTATTAGCAAGCCTCAAATGATATTCGGAGTATTTGATGCATAAGTACTAATTATAATTGTGTTTAGAAAAAAACTTTCTACCATTAGTTGGAACCTTTGTAATCAAGCTGTGAAGCATATAGGCAATACGTTAGACTTGTTCTTGTTTCTTTTCTTTGTCTATGACAGAAAAAATTAAAGGATAGGTGTGGCATGTGAGGGTTGGGAGAGTTTGGATTGTAATTGCAGGCTTCTGTTCACTACATGAAATCAAAATTCGAAGGTTCAATAAGTTGAAAAGCTTCTTTCCTGTTTGTGTTGCTTTACCATATATACTTAGAAAAAATATGGTAGATGGTAGAAAAAAATGGTTAGAGACTTGAGATGGGGAATTCTGCATTTGTGTGAAAAATTTATGTATAACTATTATTTATTAAAATAATTGTTACCTTATAAAAAGAATATAACATCTTCCTATAAGATTTTAATTCTGATAAATTACTGTAAGTAGTAGAGCTTCATGACAAATACAAAAGAATAATTGAAAAAAGAAAAAAAAATAAAGGATCAGTCAACGGATGATTTGTTGATAGCACAATAAATTTTTTATTCTAATAATTAAGGTTTAATTTTAAATTTTGATAATCTTAAAGGTAAGTTTGAGCCTTTGTCTAGTTGTATTCCACTGAGGATTTGAATAAGAAAAATGGTAATAATCATAATAAAAGAGACACCAAAGAAATTAAAGAAAATAAAGAAGTTTTTGATGTAACTTTTCTCCATAGTTTCAGTTGGTCACTAAGATTTCAAGTATAAATTTTCAATATTTGTGGATAGTTGAAGCTTTTTTTTTATTCGAAACAAGGTTGATTTTTATTTTTTTGAACTCAAAAAAGAAAATTTATCACTTGCATTAAGGAAATATTTTATAAATATTTTAATTCTATTATTTTTAGTATAAAAATTAACAAATTGAAATTATAATGATAAAATTAAATATTCTCCCATCTAAAAATAATTGTCTCTAATTGATTTTTTGGTTAAATTAACTTAATTTTTTATAATTATTTTTAATAAAATTATAAAATTAATTTTGTTAAAAAAAATAAAATTTACAAGTTTTGAATTTTAAAATTTTTAAAATATATTTTTTAAAGTTTAATTTAATGTAATATTTTAAAAAATGGAAATGAAAATTGAATTAATTTGAAACAAATAATAAAATATAATTATTTTTGGACGGAAAGAGTATTATATTATAATATACTAACAAATTTGACTTTAATCTCAAAAATTTTCACTAATTTACTGTTAGCAAACCTCAAAAGGTATTTGAATATAGAAAGAATGATTTGATTAAGTATTTGATGCATATATGCTAATTGTGTTTAGAAAAAATTTTCTACTATTAGATAAAATTGGATTAATTGGACCTACATAACAAAGCTCACTTGAGCCCAAACTGTTTAATAAGATAAAATTAATTTAGATGTTCACATGGACTCAAATTAAGCACAAAAAACATGATCCATTTTAATTAATTTAAATAAAATTAGGTGTCTATAATATTATATCAACTTTCTTAATCTTCTTTAATTTATTAAAACATATATACCCAAACGGACTCTCAATTTTCACTAGTGCTATTGACTTGATAAACCCAATAATTCTTTTTTACGGTTTTCTCTTAGATCTAGCTCTATTAGGACTCCTAATATTTATAAGACTTCTAACTTATCACCAAAAGTAATTTCTTTTTTAAAATTTATCTTTTAAATCTTTTTGTCCATCAAACAGTAAACTTTAAAAAAAATTTCAAACAAATCTATTTCAAAATCTTGAGAACTTTTAAAATCTAAATTAATATTTCGGATAAATATGTTCAGTGATTTCTTTATATAGTCATATATGCCTTTCCATGTTTAGATTTCGTTTAGTTATTTCTTTCCTTATCACACAAAATAAAATATATAGTAAAAGAGTAAATGGTTAAAGAGTTGAGATGGGGAATTCTGCATTTGTGAGAAAAATCAACATGGAACTATGAATTATCAAATAATTGTTACATTATAAATAGGATAGAAAATCTTACTATATGATTTTAACTCTGATAAATTACTGTAAGCAGTGGAGTTTCACGGCAAATATAAAAAAATAATTGAGAAAAGAAAGAAAAATAAAGGGATCAATTAATTCAAAAGTGCATCAAAGATGCCATATTCCACTAGCAAAAGCTATGAAGAATATTTAAAGCTGACAATCTTGATAATGATAAAACAGTTTTATTCAAAAGTTCATACGAGCCTAAAGAGAAAAAAAAAATTAAAGGTGTGAATTTAATTACCTTTGGAATCGTGGTTTAATAACAAACTAAAAATGTTTGGTCCTTTTGTCTTCTGCTTAAAAGGATTTTAACAAGACCCATTCCTCTTACCATTACACTATAGTTATTAAAATCGAATCAGATATTAAAATGTTCAAGGTTTCAAATGATCAGATTAATAGTTTAATCATCGAGTCAATAAGGTTAATTGTCAGTTCAATAAAAAATATTATAAAAAATATAAATATTTTAAAAATTCAAAATTCAAACTTTTAACTCAATTTATAGTTTAATAATTCAACTATAAAACTATAAATTTTAAGGGATATAAAAAAACTACAAATTTTCAAATATAAAATTTATAAAACAATTAATTACTAGTTAGAAATGAAATTACTTAACATTTTATTAAAATCATATTTTATATTTTAATAGTTAGAAATAATATTTATATTTTAGTAATATAATAAATAATTATAAATAATAATTATTATTTATTTTTATTAAAATATTAATATTATTTATTATTTATTAATATATAATAATTAATCTTTATGTAATAAAAAAGAAATATCTCTATATAAAATTAGTAAAAAGAAAATATTTATTATCATAATGGTTTTAAGGTTGCAATACGAATTTGAAAATAAAAGAGTGAACACCAATCTTTTTTTAGTTTGGTGTAATTGGTTACTTTGCAAAACTTACCTTTGTAATAAAATCTTAAAATTTATTAAAAAGATAATTTTTTGGTCTGCGAAAATAGTTTGGATTCGAGAGTTGATTACATGTGAGAAAAGATTAGCACCCCATAAAGCCCGTAAAAATATGGTACTAATTAATTATGTGTTGTCTTTTAATTTTGACAAAAAGATCTTAATTTTGGTTTTTAAAAAATTAATTTTCTTAATGTTCTTTATTGTAAAAAAAACATATTTTTTTTCTTTTTAGTTGTTTGCTTGAAAAATAAATAATAACCTTGCATATTGAAAATCCTATTGTCAATGGTTCATATTTTATCTTCAATGTTTATATTTAATAAGCATATTGTAAAATATAATATCTATAATTTAAAATCAAATAATATTATCTAAAAATTCATTTCTTATACTAAAATGAGAAATCGTTATCGAAAATTATTCTGAATGCTCTAGTATGTTGACGGTATTTTAAATAAATTTTCTTATATAGATATTCTTAAAAAATCACCATTCAAATTTCTTTAGGATCTTATCCTCTAATATTTCATTACTTTCATAATATAGTGCACATGGATTAACTTATGATGTTATTGTATTGTATGAAAATTTGTTTTTAGAAATGAAAAGTAAACGAGAGTTTTTCATATTGAAAATTATTTTAAATATTTCAATACTTTGATAATATTTTTTTAAAAAAAATTCTCTCACTTAGACAATTCTCGGGAATCACTACTTGGATTTCTGAGAATCCCATTCTCGAAAAGCTCATGTTTAATTTTCAAGAATTATGTGCAAGCAATGCAAATGACAAAATTAATGCCCATATTTTATTTTCCCTTTTTAATTAATAATTCACCTTTTTTTGTTGATTTTTATCACTTTTTTTTATTTGAAGAAAAGAAAAATTTTTATTGTATTGAAAATTGTAAATACTTTAATTCGCTAGTAGTATTTTAAAAAATATTCTTACCTAAAAATTTTTTAGATCTCACTACTCAAACAACCTCATAATCTCATCATCAGATTAAAAATTCATTTCCCTCATTTTTTTTAAATTGATATTATCATTATTTATTATTTATTATTTATTATTTTTCTTCAAATTTAAAATTACCAAAAGTCTAGAAATTATTTTAATTATTTTTTAAAAAGATAATATATATTTTTTGGAAATTTGAAATTAAAATGTGTAAATAAGAAAATAAATAACAAAATAATAATAAGCATAAAAAAATAAAAAGAATGTAAAAATTACCTAAATCGATCGATCTAAAAGTGGTTTGCTAGGTTTGATTTGATTCAGATGAATTGGTATCAATTTAAGAGAGAAATGGACGATTCACTGGCGGTCTAATTGTTTTGATCAGTCCAAAACCGATTCAGCTAGACCAATTTGAGGCTGGCAGCATTCTTGGCTTGGGTTAAAGGCGTGGACCTAGGATTGGGTCCAAACCAACGCACAGGTTACTAATTTTCTCTTTCTTTTTTTTTTTTAAACTATAAAACCCGTTTTTTTATTTCAATTCAACCATTCTTTTCAAAAAAAAAAACTCCAAATTCTTTGAAAAAACACCCAAATGCCTGGCCACCTTCAAACCCATATTCCGACAATCGGCTATCTTGCCGTTGCTACCCATCACTAGGGTATAGATCTATTTTTTTTTTTTCATTTCCTTCTCCTTCTTTTCTCCCCTTTTCTTTTTTCCTAGTGGCACCCCTCCTTTTGAATGAAACTTGAGCTTCTTTGTAGCTGCTAGTCATCAACGCTGCCACCAGCGCACTATAGTTCTTCCCCTTTTAGAAGCCAACACTGATTTTTTTTATCCTTGAATTTTTTTTGAAGAACTTTTTTTTTTGTTAAATAAGGTAGTTTGGCATTGAGGTTCTTCCCCTTGAAGAGGACTATGGTATTTTTTTAAAAATTTTTTATAGGTTTTATTTGACAGGTTTGGATGGGTTTTGTGTTTTTTTTTTATGGTTTTTAGGTAAGGGAATGGTGGCTGGTGATTTGGCCAATGGTGAGGATGCGACGGTTACTAGTATGGTGAAATTGGGTTGTTGACTGTTAGACGGTGGCTAAAGGGGGTGGTTTCAATTTTTTTTTTTTTTTGTTTTTGGTTTAATGGATCTATCAAGGCTGGTGTTGGTGCATGCAAGTTCCTGGTGGGGCTAGTGATGGTGTTGGGGGGTCCGTCGAGGCTGGTGATTGGTTCCATGTTGTTAATGTTTGGGAAGAAGGCTGGTAGGGGTCCTAGAGTGGGCTTTTGGTGAGCATGGGATTGGCGCGTGTAGGGGTCGATGAGTACAAGAGCTGGTGTGGATTAGAGATCGGTGTGGGCAATGATAGCACATGTAAAAAATGAGTTGTGGTGTTGATAGGTTACTAAATAGTTTATTTCTTTAATGAAGGAAGCTTGGCCGAGGGTGTTTTAGTGGACTTGTGGTGAATGGTGAAGGGTTGTAGGCTAGAGCTAGGTTGGGTACAGGCAAAGGTGGCTATAGTGCTCGGTGTTGTGTGTTTGGGAAGGGCTATCAGTGGAGCTTGGCTTTGGCTATGAGGTTAGCGATTGTAGGAGGGACGGGTTTCAACCTTTAGGTTATTGGGTTGTGGAATGAAGGGCTGATGCTTAGTGGGTGCTGTATTAAGTAGGGGAGGGCTATGGCTCGGTTTTGGAAGGGATGCGATTAAGGTTGGGTGAGGTGTTCCGAAGAACAGTGTTGGGATCTTACAAGCGAAGGCTGGGGTTCTGGTCGAGGGTGGTGAAAGGGTTTACGGAACTTGGGTGTTTTTTATGATGACAACAAGAGCCTGGTGATAGAGTAGGGGGTAGGTTGGGTTTGGTATTAGTGTGTGCGGATACTGAGCTAGGGCTGGTGATGGTGCTAAAGGGTCAGCCAAGACTGGTGTTGGGCATGGTATAAGGGTGATTAAGTCTGGAACTTGGCGATCAATGAGGAAGTTTGATGCTAGTGAAGAGTTTCTATGTGAATTCCCCCCCCCCCCCCCCCCCCCCCGGAAAGGAATTTTTATGTTTTCCTCTTAGTCTTTTTAATCTGTATATCTCCATAATGGACAAAAATTGTAGGTTAGTCGAGCTAAAGCTCCTGATTGTAGGATAATGCTTGAGAATTTTGGCCTCATATGGCTTGAGTTGCCAATCTAATTTTCGTTGTTTTCTGTTTTTCTGCCTTTTTAATTTAATTTAAATTATTTTTTATAATTTTTCAATTAATTTGATAAATTGTAAATAATAATAATAATAAAATTAAAAATGAGTAATCCTAAACAAACTCGAATCAATCTAATTCGATTTAATGCTTAAACCAATTCAAATAAAAACATGCAAATTAAGCATAAAAATTGAATAAGTTTGAATTGACTAGGTCGAAATTGAGTGTCTACATTTATATTTATATGAAAATTAGTAAAATGAAAATTAAAATCACTTTTATATTTTTTATATGAATGTAGATTTTTTTTATTAATTTTACATATATACATTTTTTTATTAATTATTTTTTATCATGATCAAATAATTAATCTTTTTTATTAATATTTTATTTTTTATTAATTTTATAATTATTTTTAATTATGGTATCAATTAATAAAATTTTTTGTTAAATCATCCTTTTTTTTTTTTAAATTGCTTTTTTTAACACATTTATAAGTTTTTTTATAATATCATTATTTACGTATCTCAAAATATGTTAACATATCATTAATATAATGATACAATGACTTTTATGGTAGAAAATAAGAGTTGATGGGCTTATTTAAATGAAATAGTAGTATAGAGACTTAATTAGATTATTTTGAATATTTGAAAGGTTTTTTTTCATATTTTACCTAAATATATTAGTTGATATTGAACTAATGTAGTGTAGACACCCAATTGAGTCCAGGCCCAGATCAATTGGGCTGACCCAAATGGGTAAGCCCAATGCAATTTTTATTTTGTATTATTTTTTTTTCTCTTTTTCTCTTTTCTTTTCTTTTCTTTTGTATTTTATGTATTTTATTATTTATTATTATTATATGTATATTTTTACTTATTTATTTATTTATTTTTCTGTTAATATTTATATGTATTTTTATATAGTTATATATTTAGTATTTTATTATAATTTATTTACTATTATTTTTTATCTTGTAATATTTTTGGGTTTATCTTATTTTTATTATCTGTTAATTTTATTTTTATTCATTTATCTGATTTTATCGATTATCTGATTATTATCATGATATTTTTTTTTCCTTTTTGAGGGCTAGGATTGAAAGTTAAAGAATCCCACTGTGAATGGGAATTCAATCAGAAGAGTCCAGTTGGATTCAAAGATTGAATCCCCGTCCAAGGAGGAATTGGGATTGATCAGGAACTCTTGATCAACCCCTATAAAAGGGACCTCCGAGAACAGATGCGAGACACACAGAAAACAGTAAGCAAAAGCTACTGATTGAGAGAATAGGGGCGTATAGAGAGCTAAGAAAAGGTTTATGAGTGTTCTGGGAGTGAGAAGAAATTTTTTGAAGTTTTTTGGTGATTTTTTTTTCTGGGAATTTCTGGAAATTCTAGATTCCGGTGAATTTTTCGACGAAGTTTGAATTTTTCGACGAAAATTTCGGCCAACCTTTAAGTTTCCGACGACTTGCCCAGTTTTCGGCAAAGAATCCCAAAAACCGGTGATCTTTCGGCCAACTTCCGACGAAATTTTCAGATTTCGGTGACATTTTTCAGAATCCGGCGAAAATTCCATCGGTGTTCTTCAGCTTTTAGAGAGAAGGGAGAGAAAAAGGGAAGAAGAGAGAGAGAGGGGAGAAGGTTTCTACCGAAAAATGAAGGGAACTACCTTTTATACCCTCCCAAAACGATGTCGTTTTGGCTTTAAGTGACCCAGAGGATCCGCGCGTTTTGCCGAGACCCGACCCGAACGTCGACCCGCTTCCTGACCCGCGCGTGCTGCCCCCCTCCGAGCCAAGCCGAGCTTCCCAAGCCGCCAACCCAAGCCGTTTCTCTTCCTTGAGCCGAGCCGATAGCCGAGCCGCTCCAGGTTTTTTTTTTTGAATTTTTTTTATTTATTTGTTTTATTTATTTAATTTTTTTTATTTATTAGATTAGATTTATTTAATATTTTTTTATCTTTATCTTATTTTTATTTTTGTTTTACTTTTCTTTATTTTTTTATTTTCACTTTTATTTTGTTCTATTTTCTTTAAATAAAAAATCAAAAAAAATATTTTTGAGGAAAAGTTGAAAGTATCAATTTTCCTTAAAAATAAATTTTCAAAAAAAAAAAAAAAGATTTTTAAGGAAAAGTTGAAAGTATCAATTTTCCTTAAAAATAAATTTCCAAAAAATATTTTTGGGGAAAAGTTGAAAGTATCAATTTTTCCCACACAAGACCAATCATTCTCTCCTTCCTTTCTATTTTGATTTTGATTTTGATTTTTCTTTAACCAATCCGACGACGGAGCCTCTGTAAGTGAGACAGTAGTTTCTCTTGCATACTCTTGAGGTGAGGAAATTTTCTCAATTTTCTGCTAAAAGTATTAGAGTCAATTGAGAATAATTTCCAATAATTAATTAATTGATAAGATTTTAAGGCTTTTGGATAACACAAATTTAAGTCGGTACCATCTTTTGATGGGCGTTGTGAGGGTGCTATAACCTTCCTTACACGTAATCGAACTCCCGAATCCTGTTCTGGTTAATAGACCTGAACCTATTCTTTTAGCGACCCTTAAACTCAGGTGTTCCCTAAAAGGACAGATTCCTTAGGTGGCCAATCGCACCCAGATAAAAAAGATTGGTGGCGACTCCCTTAAGTCAATGTCTAGCGATAGATCCCCGGATCTAGATATTATGACAGCTTGGCGACTCCACTGGGGACTTGAGAGTCAGGCCAGCAAATAATTTGTGTTATCCAAAAGCCTAATAAAATTGAACCTTTTTGTATATACATGTTATTATTCATTCATGTTTATTTACCTTGTTAATTATGTCATTCATATGCATGTGCATAACATGAGCTCTACACCCGAGCTCCGTCCCTCTAGGAGGGAGTAAAGTACCTATTGCTTTCATGAGGTCTAATACCTCCGCAATGGCTAGCGAAATACTCCCACTCAAATTGAACCTTTTACGCTTATAGCCTGTAATAGGTGAGGATTAGGGTGCCTTACTAGTCTGTGATGGACAAGAATGTAAGGAACAATTTGAGGACCTTTAGACTTTGACCCTTAAAACCACATATAGTGAACCTTAAGAGTGCCTAACCCATAGATAGAGCCATCACTCTTCCCTGTTAGAATTAACCAAACGCATAGGATTCATCCTTTTTACTTTGTGTGATGTTTAAATTTATTTAGTTATTTATTCTTTTCCTGGGTATACTAACCTTTTTTTTTCTTTTGCATTGGTTCATGTGCATATTATAAAGTTGCATAAAGAACATTTGCCTGAAAAATTATCTTTAACAATTTTTTTCATGGACACCAATGAATGCCTAGTTTGTTCTTCATCAGTATTAGCACCCTGTGGGACACCTAATGAAGTAAAGGCCCTGTTAGAAAAGACCCAACTGAAGAAGGGAGATTGCTTGCCAATTGGGTATGAGTCTACTCTGTCTCAAGAAACATCTATCCTCCTCAAACAGAATAATTTAGAAGATTTGGTTGACATCTGGAAGAAGATGAGTCTATCAAGACAAGAGCAGTTTTGTCAGAAACATGGGCATATAGCACACCTTCTAGCAGTGGCTGTTAATGATCAACTAATCAGAGCTGCAACACAATTTTGGGATCCTGCATACAAGTGTTTCATCTTTAATGAAGTTGATATGACTCCCACGATCGAAGAATATTCGATCTTGGTAGGTTTGCATCTCAAGACTCCTGACAAGATATATGTCAAAAAGCATAAGTCAGGATTTCGTAAAAGTCTGGCTCAACTCATGGGGATAGACAAGGAGGTTGTGGATTCTCATACAAAGAAAAAACAGGAACAAGTTTGCCTACCTTGGAAGTTCTTTCATGAGTTTCTGATACAACATGCCAATGAAGAACGGGGGTTAGACATATTTGCCTTGGCTATATATGGACTGGTGATTTTCTCAAAGGTTTTAGGATATATTGAGATAGCGGTAGTTGATTTCTTCGAGAGTGTGATCAATGACTGTAATCCTTCAATGGTAATATTAGCAGAGACTATCATATCTTTGAGTTATTGTCATCGGAATGGAGGGTGCTTCATAGGATGCATACAGTTATTGTACGTATGGATGAAAAGCCATTTTAAATAAGAAAGTGGTGCTTTCTCGAAGATTTACATCCGTAATCATTTTTCGATCAAAGAATTCTACGAAAGTGGGTGGTCAAAGCGGAAGTCCAAACAAGAATGGATAACTTTTTTACAAAAGTTGGAAGGTGCCAGGGTGAGATGGTTAGCTCCATGGATGAATCGTGAGCCTATGTTATACCAATGTGGGGATAGTACAGTGGTTCCGCTTCTGGGTTTATGGGGAGTGATGAATTATGCACCACTTCTAGTGAGGAGGCAATTGGGGGGAGAACAGTTTATTCCTATGACTTATGGGCTTCATCAGTTAGATTTCTCTTACAGTGAGCCTAAAGCATTTCAGAGGATGAATGAGATGATCAAAGCATGGAAAAATCTCCAAAGAGTGAGTCCTGGACCATTCACTGAAAAAGTCACCCCAGGGTATTTGGTTTGGAGAGCAAAGAGAAGACAAGAAATGGTATTCACTTATGAAATCTCTCAACCACCAACAGAAGAAAAACTTGAAGAGACACCATCAGAGTTAGAGCTGGCAACAAAAGAATTTGAGTTTGAAAGGATCAAGTTAAAGAAAGAGATTCAAGAACTTTAAGAAGAAAAAGCCCAGTGGAAAGGTAGAGCCAAAAGTTACGAAGTTAAAGTTCACAAGATTGCTAGAGAACGAGATACAGCTACTGAAGATCTAGCAAGGTTACACCAGGAGCATAAGAGGCTATGTGTGAGAGAAAGGGCCAAAGGGATAACCATTATCGAGCTGACTAAGGAAAATACAAGACTGAAGCAAGAGTATACCGAATTAGAAGAAGAAAGCACTGAAGCACAGGCAGAAATCAACATGCTAAACAGTTATCTGAACAGGCTAAATCAAAAGTTGGATGAACAAGGAGACCATATCACTGCATTGGTTAGAGAACATAGAGAATTATCATACCAAGTTTGGTGTGGTAAAAGAGAGAACCTAGGAAGGCAGAAATACATTGAGCACTTAACAACCCAAATTCATAAAGGGGTGTGTAAGGCAAGAGAGATGGTGGAAGAGGCAGAGGCATTAAGATAAGTGGTGGCCCCAGTAGGAGAACATGGACAGCGTCTCTTGAACTTCATAGAAGAAGCCAAGGCCCAGTATGAACAAATCAAACAATTTTATGGCTATAATTCTAGGATGATAAACTCAATGTAGATCAAAGTTTTTGAAATAAATGAAATTTTTTAGTTGAATACCATTTTAAGACAAATGTTCTTTGCATACATGTATTTTTCATCCATTGCATTCTTATTCATTACATTTAACAAAGTAACCATGTGATGATCATGTAAAATTACTAATTCTAAGATATGGTACTCAAGGTTCCAGGATAGCTCCATCTAACGAAAACCCTGCCCATCGATTCAACACAAGATCCAGAGCAAGGCAAATGGAACAGAAAAATTCTCATAGATTTGAAAAGATAAAAAAAGCACAAGAAAAGATTGAAAGTGAGCTAAGCAAGATTCTAGAAGCTTTTAACAACATGAATAAAGGAAAATGAGTTAAAAAAAGTACAAGCCAGCAAGAAGTGGCTAACCCTTTGTACCCTCCAGGTTTTGGCCCACCTCAAGCCCAGTCTGCCTAAGAGGTCCCACCATAACACTTCGCATATCCAACATATCCTGGAATGCCATCAACTTTCAACCCAGGGCAGTATAATAGCTATATAAATTATGTCTTCACTGAAAAGGCAGTAGAACCAATTTCTGATCTAGATGATTTAAAAGAGAAGGAGAAGGAAAAGATGAGGGTAGAAGCTGAAGAAAGTTCCAAGATTAGCATGCTAGAGCAAAGGCTAAGGGCTATGGAAGGATTTAGCTTTTATGGGTCAGTTGATGCTGCTGGGCTCTACCTAGTTCCTGATGTGGTTATCCCCCATAAGTTCAAAGTACCAAAATTTAAAAAATATGATGGTACAAAGTGTCCCAAAACCCACATCACTATGTATTGCAGGAAGATGGCAGCTCATGCACATGATGGAAAACTCTTGATGCATGTTTTTCAGGACAGTCTTACTGGCTCTGCGGCCAGATGGTATGTTCAGTTGGACAGGACTCGCATTCGCTCTTGGAGCGATATGGCACATGATTTTATCAGTCAATATCGACATATCATCGATTTGGCCTCAGATCGTTTGTCTTTGCAGAATCTGAAGAAAAAGGCAAACGAGTCTTTTAAAGAGTATGCCCAGAGGTGGAGGGATGTTGCTTCTCAAGTACAACCTCTTCTGACTGAGAAAAAAACTACAGTGCTATTTGTTAGCACTTTAAAACCTTCCTATTATGAAAAGATGATAGGAAATACGACAAAAAATTTTATTGATATGGTAATCTCGGGAGAGATCATTGAGAGTGCCATCAAGAATGGCAAGCTAGAAAAAAATAAAGCATCTAGCAAAAGGGTCCCGAAGAAAAAAGAAACTGAAGCTCAGGCTATGAGCTTTGATAGACAGCAAGTTAGAGGTTATTCACCTTACCCACCACCAGAATATTTACCATATCACCCCGTTATAAATAACATTTCCTTTCACCCATACCAACCATTTACACAACCACCATACCTCCAAACCTATCAAACCTCTCATAGACCCCAAAACACCATGTACAGTCCTAACATTCAACCCACCTCAAGACCACAAAATCGCCCAACTAACCCTGTTGGTGGCTCATGGGAGCAACGAACCACTCGTGAGAAACCTATTTTTAACCCTATTCCAATGACCTATACGAAATTGTATAAGGAGCTTTACAACAATCATTTGATTGCTCCAAGCAAATTGAAACCCCTTAAGCCACCTTACCCCAAGTGGTATGATCCCACCGCCCACTGTGACTACCATTATGGGATTGCTGGTCACTCTACCGAAAATTGCACTACCCTAAAACACAAAGTGCAACGGTTGATCAAGGATGGGATGATTTGCTTTGACACTGGAGGGATGACTGCACCAAATGTTAGTAGCAATCCTTTGCCAAATCATAATGTGAATGCTATAGGTGAAGAACAGGAGCGTCATGTGAGGAAGAAAATGGCAGATATTAAGACACCCATCGGCCAATTGTTTGATGTTTTACGAAGAGCAGACATGATACAACTGGTAAGTCCACACAGCTATCATGGAGCATATATAGCTGGTACTAGTTATAAGTATCATAGTGGGGCAATGAGCCATTCCATTGAGACTTGTGAGCAGTTTCATCAGGAGGTGCAAAAACTCTTAGATTCACATCAGATGGAGGTTTATGAAAAAAAAGAAGACTTGAAGAATGCTGAGGTGTGCATGACTGATAGGCCTGTAAAGCTGTTTTCAAAACCAGTAACAATTCAATGTGGAAACAAACCAAAATCAGTCATAGACAAACTCCTCCCCAAGCCGATAACTTTTAAAGTCCCGACTTCTTTTCCATACAAAGATGATAAAGCTGTACCCTAGAGATATGGTTGTGACACTGTAGTGCAGAGGCAAGAAGAAGAGGTCTCCAAAGCCGATGCTTCTAACATAACTGGTGTAGGAGGCATTACTCGAAGTGGGAGATGTTACACTCTAGAAATGCTAGAGAGGGCTAGAAGGAAGAAGGCTAAAGAAGGAGAAAGACTGAATAATCCAGAGATAAAGCCTGAAGAGGATCAGCCAAAGCCAGTATCAGAAAGGGAGGTTTGTGAATTTTTGAAGCTGGTAAAACATAGTGAGTATTCTGTTATGGAACAGTTGAATAAAATGCCAGCTCAAATCTCATTATTATCACTGTTGCTGAACTCAGAGCCATACCGAAATACCTTGCTGAAAGTGTTAAATTAGGCATACGTGGCCCATAACGTGTCTGTTGAATATGTGAACCACTTGGCTAAAAATCTAGTTATGCCAAATCACATTTCATTCAGTGATGATGAGATTCCTTTGGAGGGAAAAAGAAATGCCAAGGCTCTACATATCACAGTCAAGTGCAAGAGCTATATCATAGCCAAAGTCCTTATCGATAATGGTTCTGCTATCAATGTCATGCCTATGTCAACTTTGGCAAGGTTACCCATTGTTACTCTCATATGAAGGATAGTTAGATGATTGTGAGAGCCTTTGATGGGACCAGAAAAGAAGTCTTGGGGGATATTGAGATACCCTTACAAATTGGGCCATGCACTTTCAATATAAAATTCCACATGATGGATATTTCTCCATCCTACAGCTGTCTGTTAGGAAGGCCATGGATTCACATGGCAGGAGCTGTGCCCTCTACTTTGCATCAGAAGATTAAGTTCAATGTGAAAGGTCAATTAGTAGTGGTAGTTGGGGAAGAAAATATGCTAGTGACCCAACCACTGAACACCCTATATGTAGAGGCTGCTGTAGACACCCAATTGGGTCCGGCCCAGATCAATTGGGCCTGGCCCAAATGGGTAAGCCCAATTCAATTTTATCTTGTATTTTTTTTTCTTTTTTTCTTCTTCTTTTGTATTTTATGTATTGTATTATTTATTATTATTATGTATTAATATATGTATATATTTATTTATTTATTTTTTGTTAGTATTTATGTGTATTTTATTATTTATGTATATATATATATATTTTTTATCTTTTTTATTTTATTCATTTTTGTATTTTTACTTATCTAATTATATATCTGATATATTTTTTTATTATTATTTATCTTATAATATCTGCTGATTTATCTTCTCTAATTATCTAGTTTTTTATTTTATTTGATTTTGATTTTGGAAGGTTGAGATTGAAGGCTGAAGAATCCCATTGGAAATGGAAATTCAATCAGAAGAGTCCAGTGGGATTCAAAGATTGAATTCCCGTCCAAGGAGGAATTGGGATTGATCAGGAACTCCTGATCAATCCCTATAAAAGGGACTCTGGAACAGAATGCAAGACACACAGAAAACAGTAAGCAAAGCTACTGATTTGAGAGAAAAGGAGGCGTATAGGAAGCTAGGAAAAGTTTAGGAGTGTTCTGGGAGTGAGAAAAAATTTTTAGAGATTTTTTGGCGAAAACATTTTCTGGAAATTTCTGGGAAATTTCCAGAATCCGGCGAAAATTCCGGCGAAATTTGAATTTTCCGGCAATAATTCCGGTGAACATTGAAGTTTTCGGCGACCAGTCCAGTTTCCGACGAAGAATCCCAGAAACCGGCGATCTTCCGGCCAACTTCCGGCGAAAATTTCCAGAATCCGGCACCGGTGTTCTTCAGTTTCTAGAGAGAAGAGAGAGAAAAAGAAAGAAGAGAGAGAGAGGGGGAGGAGCGTTCTGTCGAAAAACGGAGGAAGGTGCCTTTTATACCCTCCCAAAACGACGTCGTTTTGGCCTTAAGTAACCCAGAGGATCCGCGCGTTTTGCCGAACCCGACCCGACCCGGGCGTCGACCCGCTTTCTGACCCGCGCGTGCCAGCCCCCCTCCGAGCCGAGCCGAGCCGAGCCAAGCCGCCAAGCCGCTCCCCTGAGCCGTTTTCTCTTCCTTGAGCCGAGCCGAGCCGAGCCGCGATCCGAGCCGCTCCAGGTTTTTTTTTTTTTTTTTTGAATTTTTTTTATTTCTTTGTTTATTTGTTTATTTTATTTTTTATTTATTAGATTAGGTTTATGTAATATACTTTTTATTTATTTTTTATTATTTTATTTTCTTTAAATAAAAATAAAAAATTCCAAAAAAATATATTTTTAGGGAAAAGTTGAAAGTAGTAATTTTCCTTAGAAATAAATTTCCAAAAAATATTTTTGGGGATTTTCCTCAGAAATAAATTTCAAAAAAATATATTTTTAGGGAAAAGTTGAAAGTATCAATTTTCCTTAAGAATAAATTTCCAAAAAAATATTTTTAGGGAAAAGTTGAAAGTATCAATTTTCCTTAAAAGAAAAATAAATTTCCAAAAAAAAATATTTTTAGGGAAAAGTTGAAAGTATCAATTTTCCTTAGAAATAAATTTCCAAAAAAATATTTTCGGGGAAAAGTTGAAAGTATCAATTTCCCTCAGAAATAAATTTCCAAAAAAAAATATTTTCGGGGAAAAGTTGAAAGTATCAATTTTCCTTAGAAATAAATTTTCAAAAAAAGGGGTTTTTGAGGAAAAGTTGAAAGTATCAATTTTCCTTGAAAATCAAAATTTCCAAAAAATATTTTTGGGGAAAAGTTGAAAGTATCAATTTTCCCTACAAAAAAAAATCATTCTTTCCTTCCTTTCTATCTTAATTTTGATTTTGTTTTTTCTTTTAAATAATCCGACGACGGAGCCTCTGTAAGTGAAACAGTAGTTTTTCTTGCATACTCGTGAGGTGAGGGAATTTTCTCAATTTTCTGCTAAAAGTATTAGAGTCAATTGAGAAAAATTTCCAATAATTAATTACTTGGTAAAATTTTAAGGCTTTTGGATAACACAAATTTAAGCTGGTACCATCTTTTGATGGGCGTTGTGAGGGTGCTATAACCTTCCTCACACGTAACCGAACTCCCGAACCCTGTTCTGGTTAGTAGACCTGAACCTATTCTTTTAGGGACCCTTAAGCTTAGGTGTTCCCTGAAAGGACAGATTCCATAGGTGGCCAATCGCACCTAGACAAAAAAGATTGGTGGCGACTCCCTGAAAGTCAATGTCTAGCGATAGATCCCCGAATCTAGACGTTACGACAGCTTGGCGACTCCACTGGGGACTTGAGAGTCAGGCCAGCAAATAATTTGTGTTATCCAAAAGCCTAATAAAATTGAACCATTTTTGTATATATATGTTATTGTTCATTCATGTTTATTTACTTTGTTAATTATGTCATTCATGTGCATGTGCATAACATGAGCTCTATACCCGAGCTCCGTCCTTCTAGGAGGGAGTAAAGTACCTATTGCTTTCGTGAGGTCTAATGCCTCCGTAGTGGCTAGCGAAATACTCCCACTCAAATTGAACATTTTCCGCTTGTAGCCTGTAATGGGTGAGGATTAGGGTGCCTTACTAGTCTGTGATGGACAAGGATGTAAGGAACAATTTGAGGACCTTTAGACTCTGACTTTAAAACCACATGTAATGAACCTTAAGAGTGCCTAACCCTAGGATAGAGCCCTTTCTACCCAATGATAGATATACCCTGAAATTAGGACACAAAAAAGGTGTTTATCTAATCATTTTGATTGCTTAACTTTGTGTATTATTTTTTGTAATGTTATGCATCAGCATTACTTTCATTTCATTCATGAAACTAACTATGTTGTTTGTCTGATTGTATGCATCCGCATTACTTTCATGACCATGTTTTAACACAATCATTTGCATTCATTTCATACTAGATTTCATTCAGAAAAATGTACATTTCATTTGTGTATCAAAGCATCATACATAAGGCACAGCATGACATTTCTAATCATAAGTATGGTACTCAAGGTCCCAGAATAGCTCCATCTAGCAAAAACCCTGCTCATCCATACAACACAAGATCCAGAGCAAGGCAAATGGAGGAAGAAAGTTCTCATAGATTTGAAAAGCTAGAAAAAGCTCAGGAGAAGATTGAAAATGAACTTAGCAAAATTCTGGAGGCTCTCAATAATATGAATAAAGGAAAAGGAGTTGAAAGAAGTACAAGCCAGCAAGAAGTGGCTGACCCTTTGTACCCTCCAGGTTTTGGCCCACCTCAAGCCCAGTCTGCCCAAGAGGTCCCGCCACAACATTTCGCCTATCCTGGAATGCCATCAGCTTTCAACCCAGGGCAGTATAACAGCTATATAAATCCTGTCTTCACTGAAAAGGCAGCAGAACCAATTCCTGATCTAGATGATTTAAAAGAGAAGGAGAAGGAAAAGATGAGAGTAGAGGCTGAGGAAAGTTCCAAGATTAGCATGTTAGAGCAGAGGCTACGGGCTGTAGAAGGATTTAGTTTTTATGGGTCAGTTGATGCTGCTGGGCTCTGCCTAGTTCCTGATGTGGTTATCCCCTATAAATTCAAAGTACCGAAATTTGAAAAATATGACGGTACAAAGTGCCCTAAAACCCACATCACCATGTATTGCAGGAAGATGGCAGCTCATGCACATGATGAAAAACTCTTGATGCATGTCTTTCAAGATAGTCTTACTGGTTCTGCTGCCAGGTGGTATGTTCAGTTGGATAGAACCCACATTCGCTCCTGGAGCGATATGGCTCATGACTTCATCAGCCAATATCGACACATCATCGATTTGGCCCCTGATCGTTTATCTTTGCAAAATCTGGAGAAAAAGTCAAATGAGTCTTTTAAAGAATACGCCCAGAGATGGAGGGATATAGCTTCACAGGTACAACCTCCACTGACAGAGAAAGAGACCACAGTACTGTTTGTTAGCACTTTAAAGCCTCCCTATTATGAAAAGATGATAGGGAATGCAACAAAGAATTTTGCTGACATGGTAATCTCTGGAGAAATTATTGAAAGTGCCATAAAAAATGGCAAGTTGAGAGGAGGAGAAACCAAGAAGACATCAGAAAAGAAAGAAGCTGAAGCTCAAGCTGTGAGCTTTGATAGACAACAATTCAGGGGTTATCAACCTTATCCATCCCAAGGCTACTCTCCATACTATCCCGCTGTGAATAATGCCTCATCCTACCCATACCAGCTAGCTCCACAACCATCTTATTCATCCAATTACCGCCTTAATATTCAAGCTCCGGTAAGAACCCAAATTCGCCCTACTAACCCAGCAAGTGGCTTACGAGAACAACGGACTACTCGAGAAAAACCTGTATTTGATCCAATTCCTATGACTTATACAGAGTTATATCGAGAACTCTATAATAGCCATTTGATTGCCCCCAGCCATGTGGAACCGCTTAAACCACCATATCCAAAGTGGTATGATCCTACAGCCCACTGTGACTACCACTATGGAATTACTGGCCATTCTACTGAAAATTGCACTGCTTTAAAGTATAAGGTGCAACGGTTGATCAATGATGGAATGGTAAGTTTTGATCAAGGAAAAGCAACAACATCTAATGTTAGCACTCTGAGTGAAAGTCAAGAACAGAAAGGGTCCGGAGAGTCACAATGAATTGAGGGGCAAGATATCAATAGAGATAAGGCTGGTTGAAGGTTTCTTCTGTCATTTTGGGATTTTTTTTTCAAACAATGTTAGATTTTTTTGCAATATGACTTCACTTGTTATCATTTTAATAAAGGCAAGTCAGTGCATTTCATTACATTTTTCTCTTTCACTTGACCATTACTCCATGCTTTGTTACCTTCCATAACTTCACATTCCCATTCTTAAATTTCAGATGATGAATATTTAGACAATGATAACAATAATTCTGAGATTTAATTTTGAGAACTCATCCACGTCAATGTGAGGAGATGATTTGAGCAAAAAGTAAGCTATTACTGAAGGTGAAATAGATATGTCTTGAAGGTGTGTAATATTTTATACAAGTTTATGAGCTTTGTTCAATAGATGATGTTCAAGAAAGGTATTCACAATTGAGATGAAAAATGGCCATCTTTCTTTTACCATTTGAAAAATCATTTATTGTTACCCCTTTGAGCTTATCATTTTTTTGAAGAACCCCAACCAAGGATCACCCTCTACACTGGAGGGTAATTTTTGAAAAAAAAAAAAAAAAAAAAAACCACAAAAGGTCTCAAAGATGAAAAGAGAAAGAAAAGCAAAAGAAAAAAATAAATGCCACACATGACTTGGGGCAAAGTAATGAGAATCCTTTGTGTGAGGAAAGAAAAAATAGTGAAACGATGTGGGGCAAAATGCCAAGCTGCATCAAATGATCCTTCGGTCTTGAACCTTTTTAATACATGTTTTGAGCCTATTATATCCATTTTTTTTTATGACCCTTCACCTTGACCTACATTACAACCTTGAAAAGTCCATTTGGATCAAGTGTGAATACTCAACTTGAATGATCATATGTTGAGCGAAGGCATGCTCATGATGAAGCGATGGAATCATGCTACATTACCTTAAAAGTTTGATGTATGAAGGATGTCAATAATAGGTGAAGAATGAGAAAAAAAAAGATGATGAAAAAAAAAGAAAAAGAAAAAGAAAGAAAGAAGAAAAAATGAGAAAATGAAAAAATGAAAAAATGAAAAAAGAGATCCAAATTGAAAACCTGAAAGGGTGATTTTGGTACCCAAAAAAAAAAAAACAAAAAAAAGATCCAGGTCAAATGGCTCACATGAATGAAAGATCAAAAACATCTGAAGATCCCTCAAAGACTGGGGCAGAGTTCGCCAAGCTCAAGATGACTTCAACAGTAAATGAATGAGTTTTTGAAAAAGAATCCTAGATTAATGTTGAAAATTGTCTGAATATTCATCATTTGGACATACCATTTACCTCAATGACATCCAATTTATTTTCTTTCCCATTTATTTTCTACCAAAATAGATCTCCATTGATTATCTTTACCATAATTCACTTTCTGTCCTCTTATTGTTACACCCTTAGAATGAATTGAGAAAATGCTTGATTGCATTGTATTTGTCAAAATTTGAAATGATAATGAATGAATGAACATGTGCTTAAAAGAATCTTACATTCATTTGAAAAGAAATCTAAGATGATGAAGAAATGGTAGAAACCTAAAAGAGATGATGGGGCAAATCTTGAAAAGTGATGAATTGATCGATATGACTTGCAAGATATGATTGAATGATGAAGACAATCAGTAGACAAAGTCTGTTTTGGAATGGTTGATGCTGAGACAAGGACCCGGTGATGGTGGATGAAATTTGTTTTGAAATTTGCTAGTGCTGAGAAATTCATTGAATGATGGTCAAGGGATGATCGATTGATGAAGTTTATTCCAAAGTATTGAAAAACAGAACAAGGAAAGAATGTGAGTGGAAAGGACAATTGAGAGCTACACTGGTTCGATCTTAGAAGAGCAGTGCAATTGGATCCTTGAGGAATCAAAGGGCTTGACACCCAAGAAAGAAAAAAAGAGCTTGAGAAACTTGAGTACCATACATTAAACAGGAATTAATTGGCCAACATTTGCATAGCATGCATTGAAAATCATGCACATTGCATAGCATACACTACTTTCAGGAAAGTATAGTGTACAAATTCAAGAAGCAGGGGTGTTCCAACATCCCACATGGAAAAGACAGATATGAAAAGACTTTGCAAGTTTGAGAAGAAACTTGTCAGGTAAATTCTTAATCCTTGAAATAGGATGTCTCTTGGTATCAGGGTTGATTTATAAGACCTTTGGGCATGATCTCCTGAAATTCTCTTCAAACATAACTTTCAACTCCTTCGGACATGATTGTCTAGGAGTATTTACTTTTCAAAGTTCGTTGCCTCTGTTTAGAGGAGCAATTTAATTTTCCAAAGTCGTGGTACCTCTGTTTAGAGGAGCAATTTACTTTTTCAAAGTCGTGGTGCCTCTGTTTAGAGGAGCAATTTACTTTTCAAAGTTCGTTGCCTCTGTTTAGAGGAGCAATTTACTTTTCAAAGTTCGTTGCCTCTGTTTAGAGGAGCAATTTACCTTTCCAAAGTCATGGTACCTCTGTTTAGAGGAGCAATTTACTTTCCAAAGTCGTGGTACCTCTGTTTAGAGGAGCAATTTACTTTTCCAAAGTCGTGGTACCTCTGTTTAGAGGAGCAATTTACTTTTCAAAGTTCGTTGCCTCTGTTTAGAGGAGCAATTTACTTTTCAAGTTCGTTGCCTCTGTTTAGAGGAGCAATTTACTTTCAAAGTTTCGTTGCCTCTGTTTAGAGGAGCAATTTACTTTCAAAGTCGTGGTGCCTCTGTTTAGAGGAACAATTTACTTTTTCAAAGTCGTGGTGCCTCTGTTTAGAGGAGCAATTTACTTTTCCAAGTTCGTTGCCTCTGTTTAGAGGAGCAATTTGCTTTTCAAAAGTTGTGGTGCCTCTGTTTAGAGGAGCTTTGGTAAAAAAAAAAACAAAAAAACAAAAAAAACAAAAAAACAAAAAACAAAAAAACCAAAAAAACAAAAAAACCAAAAAATGTTGAGTTGAGTCTTGATTGGGTGTCTACGTCTTTGCGCAATTTCTGTTTTCACAGAAAATGTGCAAAGAGGGGCAGCTGTAGACACCCAATTGGGTCCGGCCCAGATCAATTGGGCCTGGCCCAAATGGGTAAGCCCAATTCAATTTTATCTTGTATTTTTTTTTCTTCTTTTCTTCTTCTTTTGTATTTTATGTATTGTATTATTTATTATTATTATGTATTAATATATGTATATATTTATTTATTTATTTTTTGTTAGTATTTATGTGTATTTTATTATTTATGTATATATATATATATATATTTTTTTTTTATCTTTTTTATTTTATTCATTTTTGTATTTTTACTTATCTAATTATATATCTGATATATTTTTTTATTTATCTTATAATATCTGCTGATTTATCTTCTCTAATTATCTAGTTTTTTATTTTATTTGATTTTGATTTTGGAAGGCTGAGATTGAAGGCTGAGATTGAAGGCTGAAGAATCCCATTGGAAATGGGAATTCAATCAGAAGAGTTCAGTGGGATTCAAAGATTGAATTCCCGTCCAAGGAGGAATTGGGATTGATCAGGAACTCCTGATCAATCCCTATAAAAGGGACTCTGGAACAGAATTCAAGACACACAGAAAACAGTAAGCAAAGCTACTGATTTGAGAGAAAAGGAGGCGTATAGGAAGCTAGGAAAAGTTTAGGAGTGTTTTGGGAGTGAGAAAAAATTTTTAGAGATTTTTTGGCGAAAATATTTTCTGGAAATTTCTGGGAAATTTCCAGAATCCGGCGAAAATTCCGGCGAAATTTGAATTTTTCGGTAACAATTCCGGTGAACATTGAAGTTTCCGGCGACCAGTCCAGTTTCCGACGAAGAATCCCAGAAACCGGCGATCTTCCGGCGAAATTTCCAGATTTCGACGAACATTTCCAGAATCCGGCACCGGTGTTCTTCAGTTTCTAGAGAGAAGGGAGAGAAAAAGGAAGAAGAGAGAGAGAGGGGGAGGAGCGTTCTGCCGAAAAACGAAGGAAGGTGCCTTTTATACCCTCCCAAAACGACGTCGTTTTGGCCTTAAGTAACCCAGAGGATCTGCGCGTTTTGCCGAACCCGACCCGACCCGGGCGTCGACCCGCTTTCTGACCCGCGCGTGCCAGCCCCCCTCCGAGCCGAGCCGAGCCGAGCCAAGCCTCCAAGCCGCTCCCCCGAGCCGTTTTCTCTTCCTTGAGCCGAGCCGAGCCGAGCCGCGATCCGAGCCGCTCCAGTTTTTTTTTTTTTTTTTTTGAATTTTTTTTATTTCTTTGTTTATTTGTTTATTTTATTTTTTATTTATTAGATTAGGTTTATGTAATATACTTTTTATTTATTTTTTATTATTTTATTTTCTTTAAATAAAAATAAAAAATTCCAAAAAAATATATTTTTAGGGAAAAGTTGAAAGTAGTAATTTTCCTTAGAAATAAATTTCCAAAAAATATTTTTGGGGATTTTCCTCAGAAATAAATTTCAAAAAAAGATATATTTTAGGGAAAAGTTGAAAGTATCAATTTTCCTTAAGAATAAATTTCCAAAAAAATATTTTTAGGGAAAAGTTGAAAGTATCAATTTTCCTTAAAAGAAAAATAAATTTCCAAAAAAAAATATTTTTAGGGAAAAGTTGAAAGTATCAATTTTCCTTAGAAATAAATTTCCAAAAAAATATTTTCGGGGAAAAGTTGAAAGTATCAATTTTCCTCAGAAATAAATTTCCAAAAAAAATATTTTCGGGGAAAAGTTGAAAGTATCAATTTTCCTTAGAAATAAATTTTCAAAAAAAGGGGTTTTTGAGGAAAAGTTGAAAGTATCAATTTTCCTTGAAAATCGAAATTTCCAAAAAATATTTTTGGGGAAAAGTTGAAAGTATCAATTTTCCCTACAAAAAAAAATCATTATTTCCTTCCTTTCTATCTTAATTTTGATTTTGTTTTTTCTTTTAAATAATCCGACGACGGAGCCTCTGTAAGTGAAACAGTAGTTTTTCTTGCATACTCTTGAGGTGAGGGAATTTTCTCAATTTTCTGCTAAAAGTATTAGAGTCAATTGAGAAAATTTTCCAATAATTAATTACTTGGTAAAATTTTAAGGCTTTTGGATAACACAAATTTAAGCTGGTACCATCTTTTGATGGGCGTTGTGAGGGTGCTATAACCTTCCTCACACGTAACCGAACTCCCGAACCCTGTTCTGGTTAGTAGACCTGAACCTATTCTTTTAGGGACCCTTAAGCTTAGGTGTTCCCTGAAAGGACAGATTCCATAGGTGGCCAATCGCACCTAGACAAAAAAGATTGGTGGCGACTCCCTGAAAGTTAATGTCTAGCGATAGATCCCCGGATCTAGGCGTTACGACAGCTGCTGAAGAAGCATTGGAATGCTTCTATCGATCTTTTGAATTGGTCAATACTGTAGGTGAAGGATTTTAAAGTCAGTCTTTTTCAAAGATAGTGGTGAGCCAAGTCATCAACAAAGGCTGGTGTCCAGGACTTGGGCTAGGCAAAAATTTGCAAAAAATTAAAGAACCTCCAACAGTAGTGGACAATAGTGACAGGATGGGCCTAGGCTATGAGATGGCAGAGTGGGAAGTCAAAAAAAGGCCATCAAGAAAGACAGCAAGACTGATGTTCATCCCACACTTGTATGAAACCTTCAGACCTGGAGAATTTATGTACCCAGATGTAAGAAAAAGTATGGAAGATGATTTTACCTAGTTAGCCATTAATGCTATTAAAAATGAAGTGAGGGTTAATCAAGAAGAGTGGGTTCGCCTTTGTCCACTAGATTATGAGCTGAACAATTAGAGTGCCATTGAAATGCCTTTGACTTTTGATTTTGATACAATGTAATTGTAACATCTCAATAGCTTTTGCCCAAGGCTATGGGGTGACTTTTTTGTTTGGGCCATTCATCATTTATTATTTTTAATAAAAAATAAAAAGGATGTATTTTCATTCATTTCTTCTTATGCCTTCATTATTTCCATCTTTCAAGCACATCTTGCCAACATATCCCATTTCATTCAATTTCAGGTCTTTAAATGAACAAGAAGATAATCATGATAACAATCAAGAGGTTAGCTTTGAGAATTCAATTAATACTGATGAACTTGATAATGAAGAGAATTCTGAAGAATATGTTATGCCTCCGGACCTAATGGGGATGATTGAACAAGAAAATAAGTCGATTAAGCCTCATCAAGAGATAGTGGACTTAGTGAATCTGAGAGATAAAGAAAATAAGAAAGAGGTCAGAATGGGCACTTCACTTTCATCTGGAGATAGACAATGATTGGCAGACCTTCTTCAAAAATTTGTAGATATATTCGCTTGGTCTTACCAAGATATGCCAGGGTTGAGCACAGAGATAGTGGAGCACAGATTGCCCCTAAAGCCAGAATGTAAGCCAGTTCGACAGAAACTGAGATGGATGAAGCCCGAAATGCTACTAAAGATTAAAGAGGAGGTGAAGAAACAATTTGATGCAGGTTTTCTACAAGTGGCTAAGTACCCAGAATGGGTAGCCAATATAGTCCTAGTTCTTAAGAAAGAGGGAAAAGTACGAATGTGTGTGGACTATCGGGACTTGAATAAGGCCAGCCCAAAGGATAACTTTCCTTTGCCTCATATTGATACACTGGTAGATAACACGGCTAAACATTCGATTTTCTCCTTTATGGATGGTTTTTTGGGGTATAATCAGATAAAAATGACTGCAGATGATATGGAAAAGACTACTTTTGTGACCATGTGGGGAACTTTCTGCTACAAAGTCATGCCTTTGGGTTAAAAAAATGCTGGGACAATATATCAAAGGGCCATGGTAACACTCTTTCATGACATGATGCACAAAGAGATTGAAGGGTATGTAGATGATATGATTACAAAGTCTTGTGGGGATGAAGATCATGTCACCAGCCTCAGAAAGTTATTTGAGAGGTTGAAAAAATTTCAGCTAAAATTAAACCCAGCCAAGTGCACATTTGGGGTAAAGTCAGGGAAGTTGCTAGGCTTCGTAGTCAGTGAAAGAGGAATTGAAATCGATCCCGACAAGATACGAGCCATCCAGAATTTGTCACCTCCCAGCACACTAAAAGAAGTTCGAGGTTTTCTGGGGAGATTGAACTAAATTTCTCGGTTCATCTCTCAACTTACTTACAAATGTGATCCCATCTTCAAGCTTCTCCGTAAAGATAATCCTGGAAAATGAAATGAAGAATGTCAAAAGGTGTTTGATAAAATTAAGCAATATTTATCAAACCCTCCAGTATTGGTGCCACTTGTTCCAGGGAAACCTTTAATTTTGTACCTAACTGTATGTGAAAATTCAATGGAATGTGTGCTGGGGCAGCAAGATGAGGCTAGTCGAAAGGAGAGAGCTATTTATTATCTGAGTAAAAAATTCACAGAATATGAATCCAAGTATTCTTCACTGGAGAAAATGTGTTGTGCATTAGCGTGGACTGCCAAAAGACTCAGATAGTATATGCTCTATCACATTACGTGGCTCATAACGAAACTGGATCTCATTAAGTATATCTTTGAGAAGCCTTCTTTGTCTGAGAGAATCGCTAGATGGCAAGTAATGCTCTCAGAATACGATATTATATACGTGACCCAAAAAGTAATAAAAGAGGGCGCTATAGCAGAATTTCTTACAGATCGTGCTACTGAAGAGTATAAGCCGATGAAGCTAGAATTCCTTGATGAAGACTTAATGACTATTTCTCAACTGGAGGAAGGGGAGCATGTAGAAAAATGTTGGAGAATGTACTTTGATGGAGCTGCTAATACCTTGGGGTAATTCTGATTTCTCCAGAAGAACAATACTACCCTGTAACAGCGAGGTTAAATTTCAATTGCACAAATAACATCGCTGAGTATGAGGCATGTGTCATGGGCCTGCAAGCTGCTATGGATAGAAGAGTAAAAACACTGAAAGTGTTTGGAGACTCAGCTCTAGTCATATATCAGTTGAAAGGAGAATGGGAGACGAGAGACTCAAAACTTGTTCCATATCATAAGTATATTCTAGAGCTAACAAAACAATTTGAAGGTGTCCAGTTTGATCACTTACCCCGGAAAGAGAATTTGATTGCTGATGCATTGGCTACTCTGGCTGTAATGATTCGAATTAATGATAATACCGACATTCAGCCCATCAAGTTAGATGTTAGGGATATACCAGTGTATTACTCTAATGTAGATGGGGAAGAAGATGGAAAACCCTGGTATTATGACATCTTATAGTATGTCAAGGATCAGCAATATCCAGTTCATGCAATAAAAAATGATAAAAAGGTCATCCGAAGATTGGCTATGAGTTTTTTTCTGGATGGGGATGTCCTGTACAAAAGAAGCAAGGATCAAGTATTATTGAGGTGTGTAGATGAGACTGAAGCGAAGAAAATTATTAAAGAGGTGCATGATAGAATATGTGGGGCACATACTAGTGGACATATGATGGCAAGACAGATCATGAGAGCGGGATATTACTGGTTGATGATGGAGAATGATTGCATTGATTATGCTCGTAAATGTCATAAATGCCAGATATATGCTGATAGGATTCGTGCTCCGTCATCTGCTTTACATGTTATGGCACCACCATGGCCATTTTCAATGTGGGGCATGGATGTCATTGGTCCGATCACCCCAAAGGCTTCTAATAGGCACAGATTCATTTTTGTGATGATAGATTACTTCACAAAATTGGTAGAGGCAGCATCGTATGCAAATGTGACACACTCCATGGTTTACAAGTTCATAAAGAAAGAGATCATCTGTAGATATGAACTTTCGGAGAGAATCATTTCAGACAATGCTAAGAATCTAAATAGTAAGATGATGCAAGAAATATGTGCTCAATACAAGATCAAGCATCATAACTCGGCACCATACCGTCTGAAAATGAATGGGGTAGTTGAGGCAGCCAATAAGAACATAAAGAGGATTTTGGAGAAAATGATCGAAACTTACAAAGATTGGCATGAGAAGTTGCCATTCGCATTGCATGCATATCGAACGTCAGTTCGTACCTCTACTGGGGTAACCCTGTTTTTTTTGGTTTATGGGATGGAGGCTGTACTACCAGTGAAAGTAGAGATCCCTTCTTTGAGAGTCTTAAAAGAAGTCAAGTTGGAAGAAGCTGAATGGATTCAAGAACGTTATGAGCAGTTAAATTTTATAGAAGAGAAGAGATTGACTGCACTGTGCCATGGTCAGCTATATCAAATGAGAATGATGAGGGCTCATGATAAGAAGATTCAACCCCGTTGTTTTCGGGAAGGAGAGTTGGTCTTGAAAAGAATTCTCCCAATCCAACACGATAGTAGAAAAAAATGGACTCCAAATTAGGAAGGGCCGTATGTGGTGAAACGAGCTTTTTCGGGTGGAGCACTGATACTAACTGAGATGGATGGAAATGATTTACCCCAGCCTATAAATTTCGATGCTGTGAAGAAATACTATGCTTGAAAAAATAGAAAAAAATAGAAAAATAAAAAAATGAAAAAAGAAAAAGTGAAAAAGGAGGACTCAAGGCGAAAACCCTAAAAGGGCGGTTTGAGTCATAAGGGGTTTGTCTAAGTTGAAAACCTGAAAAGGCAGCTTAAATAAAAAGAATACAGCATCGAATCTGAAAGTCCGTTGATATGGAGGCTAGCAAATTCGAAAGAATTCTAAGTTGTTAAATACATCAGAGGGTGGAGTTTTCAGAAAAAACTTTGAGATGTGTTATTATGATTATCTGATTGTTCATTTTGGGCTTTGTCCCCATACCTATCCTTGTAATTTTCTCTTGGCCAAAGTTTGCCAACATTTTACTAATAAGAAACGTTTTTTTTCATTCTTTGTGCCTTTTCTTGATAACTGTTTCTCAACCATTCAGATTCTTTTCTTCTTAATCCCTCATCATGGAAGAAATGTGCAAATGCATTTTCACTTTTTAAGTTTGAAATAATGATTGATGAATGAATAACAACATAAAAAATTTTTACACTACATTGAATAAGTCAAAAATGAAAAAGGCAGAATCAAGATGTTCAGCTCCTGATTAAGACATTGAATCTGGGAAGAGATTTTTGTTACAGGAAGAATATGAGTGGAAGAGACAATTAAGAGCTACACTGGTTCGATCTTAGAAGAGTAGTGTAATTGGATATCTGAAGAATCAAAGGGCTTGATGCCCGAGAAAAGCTTGAGAAACTTGAGTACCATACATTGAACAGGAATTAATTGGCCAACATTTGCATAGCATGCATTGAAATTCATATGCATTTGCACAGTATACACTACTTTCAGGAAAGTATAGTGTATAAATTCAAGAAGCAAGGGTGTTCCAACATCCCACATAGAGA
Organism: Durio zibethinus; assembly: GCF_047325235.1. Taxonomy (NCBI): domain Eukaryota; kingdom Viridiplantae; phylum Streptophyta; class Magnoliopsida; order Malvales; family Malvaceae; genus Durio; species Durio zibethinus. Next base: position 10,613,908 of record NC_143165.1, read on the forward strand.
AGATAGATATTTTGCAAAATTGAAAAAGAAAAAGCTTGTCAGGTAAGTTCCTAATCCTTGAAATAGGATGTTTTTTGGTATCAGGGTTGATTTATAAGACCTTTGGGCATGATCTCCTGAAATTCCCTCAAACACAACTTTCAACTCCTTTGGACATGATTGTCAAGGAGTATTTTACTTTTTCAAAGTTTCGTTGCCTCTGTTTAGAGGAGCAATTTATTTTTTAAAGTCGTGGTGCCTCTGTTTAGAGGAGTAATTTACTTTTCAAAAGTCATGGTGCCTCTGTTTAAAGGAGCAATTTACTAAACAGAGGAGCAATTTACTTTTCCAAAGTCGTGGTGCCTCTGTTTAGAGGAGCAATTTATTTTTTCAAAGTCGTGGTGCCTCTGTTTAAAGGAGCAATTTACTTTTCAAAGTTGTGGTGCCTCTGTTTAGAGGAGCAATTTACTTTTCCAAAGTCATGGTGCCTCTGTTTAGAGGAGCAATTTACTTTCCAAAGTCGTTGAGCCTCTGTTTAAAGGAGCTTTGGTCAAAAACAAAAAAAAAAACTAAAAAACTAAAAAAAAAACACAAAAAAATGACAATGTTGAGTCGAGTCTTGATTGGGTGTCTACGTCTTTGCGCAATTTCTGTTTCACAGAAAATGTGCAAAGAGGGACAGCTGTAGACACCCAATTGGGTCCAAGCCCAGATCAATTGGGCCTGGCCCAAATGGGTAAGCCCAATGCAATTTTTACTTTGTATTATTTTTTTCTCTTTTCTTTTCTTTTCTTTTGTATTTTATGTATTTTATTATTATTTATTATTATTATATGTATATTTTTACTTATTTATTTATTTATTTTTCTGTTAATATTTATATGTATTTTTATATAGTTATATATTTAGTATTTTATTATAATTTATTTACTATTATTTTTTATCTTGTAATATTTTTAGGTTTATCTTATTTTTATTATCTATTAATTTTATTTTTATTCATTTATCTGATTTTATCGATTATCTGATTATTATCATGATATTTTTTTCCTTTTTGAGGGCTAGGATTGAAAGTTGAAGAATCCCACTGTGAATGGGAATTCAATCAGAAGAGTCTAGTTGGATTCAAAGATCGAATCTCTATCCAAGGAGGAATTGGGATTGATCAGGAACTCTTGATCAACCCCTATAAAAGGGACCTCCTGGAACAGATGCGGGACACACAGAAAACAGTAAGCAAAAGCTACTGATTGAGAGAATATGGGCGTATGAGAGCTAAGAAAAGGTTTAGGAGTGTTCTGGGAGTGAGAAGAAATTTTTTGAAGTTTTTTGGCGATTTTTTTTCTGGGAATTTCTGGAAATTCCATATTCTGGTGAATTTTTCGGCGAAGTTTAAATTTTTCGACGAAAATTCTGGCCAACCTTGAAGTTTTCGGTGACCTGCCCAGTTTTCGGTAAAGAATCTCAGAAATCGATGATCTTCCGGCCAACTTCCGACGAAATTTCTAGATTCTGGCGACATTTTCCAGAATCTGACGAAAATTTCACCGGTGTTCTTCAGCTTTTAGAGAGAAGGGAGAGAAAAAGGGAAGAAGAGAGAGAAGGGAGAAGGTTTCTGCCGAAAAATGAAGGAAACTGCCTTTTAAGTGACCCAGAGGATCTGCGCGTTTTGTCAAGATCCGACCCGAACGTCGACCCGCTTCCTGACCCGCGCGTGCTGCCCCCCTCCGAGCCAAGCCGAGCCGAGTCGAGCTTCCCAAGCCGCCAACCCGAGCCGTTTCTCTTCCTTGAGCCGAGCCGATAGCCGAGCCGCTCCAAGATTTTTTTTTTTGAATTATTTATTTATTTATTAGATTAGATTTATTTAATATTTTTTTATCTTTATCTTATTTTTATTTTTGTTTTACTTTTCTTTATTTTTTTTATTTTCACTTTTTTTTGTTCTATTTTCTTTAAATAAAAAAATTTAAAAAAATATTTCTGAGGAAAAGTTGAAAGTATCAATTTTCCTTAAAAATAAATTTTCAAAAAATATTTTTGAGGAAAAGTTGAAAGTATCAATTTTCCTTAAAAATAAATTTTCAAAAAAAAAGGATTTTTGAGGAAAAGTTGAAAGTATCAATTTTCCTTGAAAATAAAAAATTTTCGAAAAGTATTTTTAGGGAAAAGTTGAAAGTATCAATTTTCCTTAAAAATAAATTTTCAAAAAAAAAAAGGATTTTTGAGGAAAAGTTGAAAGTATCAATTTTTCTTAGAAATCAAAGTTTCAAAAAAAAATATTTTTGGGGAAAAGTTGAAAGTATCAATTTTCCCCACACAAGAACAATCATTCTCTCCTTCCTTTCTATTTTGATTTTGATTTTGATTTTTCTTTAACCAATCCGACGACGGAGCCTCTGTAAGTGAGACAGTAGTTTCTCTTGCATACTCTTGAGGTGAGAGAATTTTTTCAATTTTCTGCTAAAAGTATTAGAGTCAATTGAGAATAATTTCCAATAATTAATTACTTGGTAAGATTTTAAGGCTTTTGGATAACACAAATTTAAGTTGGTACCATCTTTTGATGGGCGTTGTGAGGGTGCTATAACTTTCCTCACACGTAATCGAACTCCCGAACCCTGTTCTGGTTAATAGACCTGAACCTATTCTTTTAGCGACCCTTAAACTCAGGTGTTCCCTAAAAGGACAGATTCCTTAGTTGGCCAATCGTACCTAGATAAAAAAGATTGGTGGCGACTCCCTCAAGTCAATGTCTAGCGATAGATCCCCGGATCTAGACGGTATGACATGTAGTTAAAAAAACTCACCTAGTGTATTAGTTTATTATGTAAACTGCCAGTTCATAATGGTTTAAAGTAGTTTAATTATAAAATTGATTGAATTACAGAATTGGACTAATTCCAACGTTGATTCATCAGTTCAATTGGTTAAACCGGCGATTCGATCAATTTTGAAACTATGCATTACAATTCTTGGAGAGCATCTTTATTTTTTTTTCTTCTTTTTTATTTTTTAGAGAGAATACTTAGTTGGAATATTTTTCTTTTCCTTGAGATCATGATGAATTTAATTATTTATATTTTTCATTTATTTTAGACTTGGTGATTCATGTATTTGTATTGTATTAAATATTAAAATTAATATATTTATATTATATTTTATATGAAAATTATGTCATAATTTATATTGACATGAAAATATAAAATATATTTTTTTGTTTTGTTAAAGCTATACTTAATTTTTGGACGTGAATGAATAATTTGATTCTTAATAGATTTACGGGCGAAGGTCACCGAAAAATAAATTAGAAAATAATGCAAAAAAAATAATTGAGAAAAGAAAGAAGAAAAAAAAAGGCTCAACAATTCAAAAGTGCATTGATGGTCCCATGTCCCACTAATGAAAGCCGTGAATTACAAGCCACTAGGAAAAAAATATATATAAATGGTTTGACTTAGAGTCATTTGCCCCGAACTCCAAGAAAAAGCCAAGAGGTTGGGCGCTTATCTAGTTGTCTTCCATGAAGGATAGGAAAAAGGAAAATGATAATAATTAGAATCCAGAGAAATTAAGAAAGTCTTTGATGCAACATTTCTCAGTAGTTTCGATTGGTCATAAGATTTTAAGCAGAATTTCCCGGTATATGTGGATACTTGAAGCTTTTTGTCATGTGAAGCAAAGTTGATTTTACGTCAATTTTTTTTAATTCAAAAAGTATTGATTGAAATAAAAGCTTCATCTTGGATCTTGAAAGTTCATATTTTTTAGGTATATTTATTGTGATGTATAAGTACATTAAATTGATTATTAAATATAAAATTATGAAATTATTATCATTTTTAATTAAGTATGATTAATCACTTAATCAAATCTATCTTATTTTATAAAAACTTTAGGTTTAATTTTATATTCTTTAAAAGAATAGATTTTGTTCTATAAAATTAAATTAGATTCAAAAGTACGATTATGTATAAAAAAAATATAATACTTCTATAATATGCATCCAAAAAATAGCATTAATTAATTTTATGCTATCTATTAAATCTTAAAAATATAAAAAAAATCTTAAAATAATTTTTATATTGGAAATTATTCTTAAATTCTTCTAATATTTTAGCAAAAATTCAAGAATATTTTTTTACCTCAAAAATATTCAAGAAAACTATTATCTCTCTTGAAAAGATTTCATCGTCAGATTCAAAACTTTTAAAAAATTTCAAATTTAATTGGAATATTTAATATCATAAAGTATTTTTAAATTACTCTAATATTTTGACAAAAAATTTAACATATCTTGTATCATAACGTTCAATTTCAAGAATCTACTCATTAGATACAACAATATGGAGTCACAGCTAATATTTTTATTTAAGTGTAATTGATCACTTATATGAATCTATTCTTTTTAAAATTATCCTAAGTTTGACTAAAGTTCCTAAAAAAAATAAGTTTTGGTCTACATTAATAAAATAAGTTCATGAGTCATATTACATGTAGAGAAATTTTTAGCACTCTCACAACGCTTAAAATTAGTACCAAATTAATCTTATCTTATCTTATCTAAATCTTAATTGAAAAGGTTTCTATTCCTACATTTTGTTAATTTCTATATTTAATTATTGGAAAAAAATCATTAGGCTTTCACCAAAAAAAATTTCTTACCTCAAAAATATTCAAGATAAACTCATTATTTGTTTGAAAAAACTCTGTTGTCAAATTTATTAAGTACCTTATAACAAAAAAACCAATTTACTTACATCTTTTTTATTTGTTTACAAAATATTAGTTACAAATAATGATAAAAACATATTTACAAGCTTCTAATCATAAAAAAATATATTTACACTTTTCTAAAAAAATACATTTCAATTTTTATTTTCATCAATTAAATTAATAATCAATAGGTAAAAAATAAAACTGAAATAAAAAAAACAAATAATGAATAAATAAATAAATATAGAAATAGATAAATAAGTAAAAAATAGTAAAACAAAATAATTTCATAAAAGAATTATTATCACAAATATTATCTTAAGTTACATTAGACAACAAATAAATATAACATCATAATAAATAAAAATAAAAGGAAATACACTTAACTAATGCTCTTAGACCAACCCGAAATAAAGCCTACTACCAAAAAAATTTTGCTTGACTCTATTTACTCTATTATTACGTGTATGGCTCTCTTTTTTTTTTTACTTAGTGATTCTTCTTAATTGTTGTTAATGGTTTAATTGCTTGTTGCCTTACTTAATTGCCAATTATTCTTGTAATCTCCCCTTTTAATTGCTTATTGATTTTCCTTCTCCTTCTTTCCAAGAACTTCTTTCTTAAAACTCAAAGCCTTTTTAATTCTTGATAATTTTGATTGTGTTACTTTTTGATCTTCTTAAACTTGGAATTGAGTTCTTTTTATAAGGATTAAATCTCTTTTCAATTTGGAAATCTTTAAGGCCAACTGAATATATCATGATTTTGCCAAAATTTATTTTCCTTATTTGTAGAAATTTGATTCTCAAGAATTATCAAAATCAAACTCAATACTTAAATTTCAAATCTAAATAAAAATCACAATCTTTAAAAAAAAAATCAAAATTTATATTCATTTTTTTACCAAATAAAACAAAAAAAAAACACTTTGGGCTTTTAAATTTAAGCTTAAAAAATTACTTTTAAAACCTAATATCAACATGTAATCGAGACCCCATAATACAAAAAAGACCTAATAATTATAATTATCATACATAAATATAGCATATGATTTGAATAATCGTAAAACTAACAGTGGTAGTACTTCTACTTGCTGTGATTAGAAATGAATCCAATTAGTTGTTAGCAATGTCCTGCTTAAGAGTGTAAATGATACATTAGTACTCACAAATTATTCGAATTCGAGCCGAATAAAACTCAATTCGATTCGAATAAAACTTAAATTTGGCTCGAATATTATCGAGTTGAGCACGAGTTTGAGTAGTTCAACTCATCGATCGAGCCAAATTCGAACATTCTTATACCTGACTCGAGTAGCTAGCAAGCCTAATCGAGCTTTTATATTTAAATATATTTTTATTATTTTAATTAATAAAATATCTTGAACTTAAGCTCGAGTATGAATAATCAAGCTTATTTTTATATATTAATCAAGTCTAATCGAGCGAGCTCTAGTAATTCGATTTTTATCTTGAGTCGAGCTCGAGTTAGAAAAATAAAACTCAATCGAGTTCGAGCAGAGTTTTGAGCCTCGAATTTTGAATCAAGCTCGAGCTTAAGCTTAATACTGTATTGGCTCGAATTCGATCAATTACACCCATAGTTCTGCTGAAACTAAGGATAATTACGATTCAGAGAATATTTTATTTGATTTTTTAAATAATATATAAAATTATAAATTTTTAAAATCTATCCAATTTAGAACCAAATTTTCATATGATTTGGTCCAAATTAAATTTTATCAGTTTGGTTCGGTTCAATAGTTTTTTAAATTTAATTTTTTTTCTTATGTATTATTTTAATATAAATTTAAATAAATTTGGATATAAAATAATTATTTTTATTTTATAAAAATTTAAAAATATATAAAACTTAAAATATATATAATTCGATTCGGTTTAATTTTTTTTTATTTTTCATTTATCGATTTGAAATTTAATCCAAAACTAATATATATATTTAATATTCAAACTTAATCTTGATGACACCTCAAAATGAGTGAAATTATTAAAATACCTTTTAAGAGTATTTTCATAATTTAATATTTGAACTTAATCTTGATGACACCTAAAAATGAATGAAATTATTAAAATACCCTTTAAGAGTATTTTTGTAATTTGACATTTTTAATGTCCTTTTTTTACAAAAAGCTCAAGATCATGTTTAAGTATTATTTAATAAATTTTGATGCATTTAAAATCTTGATTGCACCTTAAAAAAAGAGAAATTATAAAAATATCCTTCAAAAATATTTTTGTAATTTAATTTTTTTGAAATCAATTTTTTCATAAAAAAATTTTAGATCATGATTAAGTATTCACACGTGATTAATTAACTAATAGAATATAAATGTATAAACTGTTGAATCAAATATAAATTTTTATTCATTTCTGATAAAATTAAACGATAGCAGCTCATGGAAAGACATAAAACACTGACGTACTCGTCAGCCAATAAGCAAAGTCAAGCACCACAAATAATTTTATTGACCCCATTCTTGCAGACATCAATATGTAAAGCGCAACTCCAAAGTCAAACCATTAACACCAAATTAAAAAAAAAAAATAAAGAACAGATTTAACTAGGCAGACAACCGATAGATGATGTTATCCAAGTTGTAGCATCTTACATGATTGTACAAGCTGACGATTCTTGTTCACTCAAGTCATAACGACAACAGCTTTGAGAACTGCTGCTGCATCTTCCACAATAACATGATCCACCACAACTGCTATAGGAAAAGTTACCGCATCCTCTGCAAGAAAAGCTGCCGCACCCTTCACAACACCGGCTGTAATACCCACTAGAAGACCAGCCATTGCATCTACTACAAGAAGAGCTGCAACTATTACACCCACTACAAGACTTGTTATTACATCCCTTACAAACGTTGCTACTACAATTACTATAATACCAACTGATCCACCCATGACCTGAGCAACTTTTGCAACCACTACCACCACACCCATTACAGCACATTCTTTTTCCACAATTCTCAGTGCATGCAACTGGGAATGAAATACATTTACTCTTGTCGCATTGACCTTCACGATGCCACATATGGCATTTCGTACAAAATATCGCTATTATTTTAATTTTGTCATCTTTCTTCTCAGGCTCTTTATTTTCTGTTGTTTCAGTCGAACTAGCAGGCTTGGCAGGCTTTTTAATCTCGATATGACCTAAGCAGCTTTTGCACCCACTACCACCACACCCATTACAGCAAATTATTTTCCCACAATTCTCAGTGCATGCAAGTGGGAATGAAATACATTTACTCTCGTCGCATTGGCCTTCATGATGCCACATATGGCATTCTTTACAAAATATCCCTACTATGTTAATATTTATGTTATCCGGTGGCGGTGGGGGTGGTGGTGGCGGTGGCGGTGTCGGTGTCGGTTGCCGTGGCTGTTTAATCTCAATGCTTTTTATGCAACAACCAGCCTTGCACCATATCTTGCTCTTCATAGACTCGGGATTGTCGGATACCACAGTGATCGTCACCGTATTTTCCTTCTCGTCGTATTTCTGGTCTCTTATTTCTGTTCAATACCATTACATCACACATAAGCTTAATTGGTCTTTAATTATGTTTAATCTCCCAACACTTTTTTGTTCATGCATATACACAAGCATAGTGAGAAAAGGAGAGATTGATGATCAGATCACTTGCCTGGAAATTTACAGAGTACTTTCTTGACTTTCTTATAACAGCGGTAGCACTGAAGGTCTACTTTCAACACCATTGTTGTGGCCTATAACAATGCTCTTACTTGTCAATGAATATGATAGCTCAAAAAAATGTAGTGATATGTTATATCAAACTATACAGTAAATTAAAAGAGAATTAATACAATGTCATCCCATACAGAATAATTAGAAAAAGTATACGGTATTTCGTGGTAGTTTCTGCACCAATATATAATATGTACAATTGATAGGTGGGTCAAAAAAGTGCATCTAAAATGTTATCCACCGCTATTAAGGTGTGAGAAGCAATTCACACACATAATAATCTTTTGCAGCCGTAAATAATAGCACAATGAAAAATAGTTGCAAAAACGGACCACTATAGCCATTATCAAGTCCTGTTAAAAGCTACAGAAAGAAAAAAACCAATCTTAAACTACAACAATCAATCAACAACAATTTTATGTTTCAATTTATAAATAAAAGAAAAAATTAATATAATAAAATAATAAGATATTCACTTAAAAGTACCTTTTCTTGTAGCATGGGTTTTTTCTCTTCTACCATTTTGATAGAGATTGAGACGAGATTTGAGGATAAAATTAAAGCAAAGGTTATAGGTCTACATGGAGTGGTTTGTTGTGCTAGGTTTTGGGCAAGTCTATCATGAGAAGGGGAATTTATAGGGATGAAGAGAAGTTGGATGGGGAAGAATGGGGATTGAAGTAGGTAGAGAATAAACAAAGGTAACCCGGTCAAGTGAGGGTCTTTAAAAATAATAAAATTAGTTTTTATTATATTTTATTGTTTAGATAAAAAGTTGAGAGGGACAGTTTGGTGGGAAATAAGAATTTAAAAATTTTTTTATTTAGATTGAAATTGATAGAGAATGAAAGATAATAAATAGTAAGTTTATTTTTTAAGTGTTTTATATGTATAAGTATTATTTAAAAATAATTAATTGTACATTAAAATTTTTTATAATTAATTTTATTTTTAATTGTATTTTCTTGTTTAAATAAAAAAGTTACTAACTATTAATTTAATTTGTTAATTAATAAAATAATTTTCATCTATTATATTTTTCAATTAATTTCACATACGATATTATATTTTAATTCTATATAGTTATATTAGTCATGTTTGTAAAATTCATGAATATCTTATTGAATAACTTTTAAATGAGAGTACTGACTATTAAGCTATGATTCTAAAAAATGTTAATAATTGATTTTATCATATAAAAATATAATTAAAATATCTTAAAAAATTTTAAATAATATAAAATAATATAATATATCAAATATATATTTTAAATAATATAAAATAATAGTATTTATTTTATTTGTGATGAGTTATGAAAAAATTACGATTATGATAAGCATAAACCGTTATCTTAGGTATATCAACTACAACAATAAATGTTGTAGGACCAAACAATAATCACAATTTAAATTTTTATATATGAAAATCATCTATATATATATAAATAAATAAATAAAATGTGGAACCTTAAATATCGAATCTCGTACATCCAATTATTGGTTTTGCATATGCTGGATTGACAGGCACTTCTGACCTAACCGTGAACTTGATCAAAATAAAATTTCTTATCACTACCTAACGGCCTCAAGTTTAATTGGACCCATATTCCGTACAAACCACCGACCCAACGTTGTTTTATAGTATGAAAAAGGAATTATGCACCACGGCCATCACTTTCCTTAAAAACCACGTGATAAAATCTTGTTGGAAGGAGCATCCCCATGAAAAAGGACAAAAGGTTTTGGCACTCTTTTTTATTATATTTTTCTTTTAGGTTTTATTGATTTCAGCTATTTGAGTACATTTTCACTGTACAGTAACTTTTTTTTAATTAATAGATCAATAATTTGGTTAATAATTTTACAAAAATTTTAATTTAGAAGATTCACAATACTATAATAACTATAAAAAATACTAAACTTATGTCATTGTAAATCATCATATAAAACTAAAAATTAACTCTAGACTAAACCTAAGATAAAAAGAAATAATAAAAAAAAAGAATTTAAAAATTCATAATTTGTATTTCATAAGGGAAGTTTTGAATTTTTTGATGCCGTCCGAACGAAGGAGTTACAACTTTATATAAACAAAAAACAATAAAAGTATAAGACCAAAACATTATTATAGGGGTTCAAGATAAACACTTAAATGATAAACAAATTAATTAAAGTAACTTTAATAAAATAATTTTAATAAAAAAGAATATATATTCTTTCATTTATAAAAATAGCTTTAATAAAATTAACATAAAACTTAATGTAAATTTAACATAATACAAAATTAACATAAAGTAATTTTAATATAATAATTTTAATAAAGAGGATTATATTCCTCTATTTATCAAAATAGTTAATAAAATTGACAAAAAACCCAACATAATATTGATATAACACAGATTGACATAAAGTTGGAATAAACATAAAATTGATGCTAACACTCTGCTGATGTAGACAAAACGTCGATGTTGACAGGAACATAGACAGTGATATGGAGAAGCTTGTCATGATTTGTTAATTAATTGAAGATTGCCCATATTTCATCCATATGCTCACCCCTTGATCCAGCCGTATATTGACTATCATTTTTTTTTAAACGGTATGAAATGAAATTAATTAATGAAGATGCATGTGCATACATATGAACATTTTCTTTAGTTTTAATTTTTGAATTATTTGATTGCTAGATTTATTTATTTATTATAAAAGATTTAAATTTTGAAAAACTGTTATATCTTAATGCAGTTTTGAAAATGGTTTGATTTACAAAATTCAAAAGTTCATTGTCCCATTTTCCTTTTTTAATTTTTAACTTTCATATTTTTGTTTTTTCTTTTTTTAAAAAAAATTATTTTTCACAATAATAATGATAAAAAATAAAATAAAAGTAAAATAATTAATAAATGAAAATGGAAAAAGAAAAAGCAAAAGAAACGGAAATAAAGTTAGAATTGGAGCTTTGAATCAAACCTAGCCAAATTGTAACTAGACTTTAAACAGACCAAATTAAGGTCCAATTAAAAATTTGAATCCTATTAACAAACTCAAATCAAATTTAAAAGTCTTGAACTAAATGGAAATTCTACAATATTTATTTTTTCTTCTATGTTTACCTCTTTTATTGTAAACGAAAAAAGTGTTACTGTATTTTTTTTTTTTTGTTTTTTATTTTTATTTTCTATTTTATTTCATGCTATATCTATTCTAATTTGTTTTTAATTAAAAATAATCCATGTTCTTATATTTTTATTGCTGTTGATCTTTTTTTTTTCTTTTTTTGTTTTTAAATTTTATTTAAGGTTGATCTTTAATTTTCCTTTACTAATGGCTTCTAGAGTCGATTATGCAAAAAGTCCACACATCTTAATTTAGAGACAAAAACCTCAAATCAATCAATCATACAAGCAAGTGGAGGTATAATCAAATCATAAATCATCTATACAAGAGAAAACAATTAAACATGATTCAGTCTAATAAAAAATAACTTACATCTATAAATAAGAAAAAAGATCCATTAATTGTTTGAACATGTTTGACATTCAAGCGAGTGAAAGTAAAATCAAACTATAAATTATTTACTTAAGAGACAATAATTTAACATAGTTCAGCCCAACCTAAAATGGCATATATCCACAAATGAGAGAAAAAAATCAACTAGTTGTTTGAACATATTCGACATTCAAGTGAGTGGAACAAAAATCAAATCATAAATCATTTACACAAGAGACAACAATTTAATATGTTTTAACCTAATTCCAAGTGGCCACAACTACGAATGAGAAAAAAAATCTACTAGTTGTTCAAACATGTTTGACATTTAAGCAAGTAGAAGCAATCAAACTATAAATCATCCACACAAGAAGTAACAATTTAGTGTGATTCAACCTAACCCAAAGTGGCCTATATCTATGGATGAGAAAAAAAATTCACTAGTTGTAAAAAATTACATATAATTAAATCAATCAACACTTACAATCAATACCCAAGGAACCTCTCATTCTATTCTAGACATATGGAGTATTCTCATTCTAAATAAACAAAATCACACACATATTGAAATTCTTAATCTCCTTTACTCCATCCAAACATACATATCATATGAATCCTCTCAATTTTCCCTAGTCTATTCAAACAAATATACCATATGAACCATTTTAATCTTTAATAAATGCTTTAGATGTTTACTCGATAAACCTTACAATTCTTTTTACAGCTTTCTTTTATACCTAACCCTATTAGGACTCCTAATATTTGTAAAACTTATAACTTATCACCAAAAATAATTTTCCTCTTAAATTTGTCTTTCAAGTCTTTTTGCCCACAAACAATATTTAATTAATCTTAAAAAAAATTTCAAACAAGTCTAGTTTGAAATCTTTTAAAATCTAAATTAATATTTTTAACAAATATGTTTTGTGATTTCTTCATATAATCATATATGCCTTTTCACGTTTAGATTTCTTTTACTTATTTTTTCCCTATCAGACAAAATAAAAGGTATCTCTAAAAGAGTAAATGGTTAGAGAGTTGAGATGGGAATTCTACATTTGTGAGAAGAATCAATGTACAACTATGAATTATCAAATACTTGTTACCTTATAAAAAGAATAGAAATCTTACTATTTGATTTTAATTATGATAAATTACTGTAAGCAGTGGAGTTTCACGACAAATACAAAAAAAAAAAAACTGAAAAAAAGAGAAAAAAGGAATCAATAATTCAAAAGTGCATCAACGATGCTATGCTCCACTAAAAGCTGTGAAGAATTATTTAAAAAAAACTATGAAGAATAAGCTGGCAATTTTGATAATGATAAATCAGTTTTGTTCAAAGATTCATACGAGCACAAAAAACAAAAATTAAAGATTTGAACTTAATTGCCTTTTGAATCATGGTTTAATAATAAACAAAAGATGTTTGGTCCTTTTGTCTTCTACTTAGGGAGCATTTGGTTCAAGAGAAAATTAGATTTTCCCTCAGAATTAAACTTTTCGTAATGTGATTCCCATGTTTAGTTTTAAAACGTAGTCTTTGAATGAATTTTACAAAGACCACGTTTTTTACATAAAAACCGTGGTCTTTGTAAAATTCATTCAATGACCACATTTTTTGCTTTCAAAATATGGTTGATAATGAATAAAAATAAAATAATAAACTTACATTTGAACAAGATAACCCACTTTTTTTTTCAAATTACACCATACAACTCTGGGCAAACCTTTCTTGTCTGTTTCACACAACATCAGCTTCAACTTTTGTGATTTCATCTTCATGTGATTTATTTTATCAATATACGATCAATCAACTATTTGTTAGGTACGATCTATTTTGTATTGTTTGTTTGCATCAAATATCTTCTTGTTATATTGGTATATTTGGCTTAGATCTTGATTGAAAAATTATTGATCTATCATATAAGTTCTTGCTATTGGTTTTTTATTCTTGATCCATAAATATTTTGTTGTTATTTCTTGGTTTAATGAAATGTTTTCTTGCTATTTCTTTTTCATTGGATATGGCTTAGATCTTGATCTATCAAATGCACATTTTTTCTTTTGACACATGTTTTCAATATTAACAAAAATCTTTCTTGTAACCAATTATGACTCATTTATCAATAAGAAAGAAAATGCAATTAATAACCATGCTTATTTGCAAATGAACCAGATGGAGAGTATGTTTCAATTGTTACTTATTATTGTCATGACACTAGTTACCATGAAACTTAAAAAAATATGTAGAATATCTTATGTTGATAAATCTCATGATAGGCTTCAGATTAGGTCATTGAACTTAAACAAAATGGTCTATGAGAGTGATATACAAAATGGGGATAATTGTAGAATGAATAAGAGAATTTTTACAAAATTATGTCTATTGCTTCAAAAAAAAGAGGGATTAAAGTCATCTAGACATATGTCAATAGAAGAAATGGTTATTAGCTTTTTTCGCATCATTAGCCATCATATAAAAAGAAGGTTATGAAGTGCCAAGTTACTAAATCTAAAGAGACAATTAGTAGGTAATTTCATGTTATGTTTAATTCTATTTTTAGATTGTATTTCTTGTTGTTTAAAAAATCAAAATCGATACTAGAGAATTTAACAGATAATAGATGAAAATAGTTTAAGGTAATGCATTAATCATTTATTATTTTTAATAAATATTAATAAATCTCAATGTTGTATAATGTATTAATCATAATTGCTAGAGTTGTTTAGATGCCTTAAATGGAACATACATAAGGGTGAATGTACATTTAGTTGATAGGCCTAGGTACAAGACTAAAAAAAATGAAATTGCTACCAATGTTCTTGGTATTTGCACACCAGACATAGAATTCATTAATGGTCTACCTGGATGGGAAGGTTTTATAGATGTCAAAGTGTTTAGAAATGCCATCACATGTAAAAATGGTTTAACGATCCCAAAATGTATTAGCTTTAATATTTTGGTTTTAGTTTTGCATAAAACACATTTAAAAGTGCATATTAATGTTGTGACAATGGATTAGGTTTTTACTATTTGTGTGATACTAGATACACAAATACAAAAATTTTTTTGGCACCTTATAAAAGTCAAAGACACTATTTGAATGATTAGAGGTTAAGACACCAACCTACAACATCCTAGGAATACTTCAATATAAAACACTTTCAAGTAAGAAATTGTGTCAAGAGATATTTTGGTGTATTGAATGCTAGATATGCAATCTTAAATGACAAATCATTCTATCCAATTAAAACACAGTGTAGAATAATTTATGTCGGCTACCTTTTCCAAAATTTTATTTTCTCTGAGATGAAAATTGACTTTATTAAAGGTGATGATGTTGAAGTGAGTAATAGCCAAGTAGAAGGAGATGAGCATTAAGATTTAATTAGGCATGTTAAGCTAAGTGATACTTGGATTAAGTTTATAGACAACTTGGCACAATAGATGTTCATGAATTAGTTGCAATCCAATTGATAAAGACAATGTTTTATTTTTTTTTTTGTTTGATTTCTAACATTGATATGTGTACAATATAGTTAAGTGTACTAATTATATTTTACATTTGTTTTATATTTGTTTTTTTTTATTTTTTTTAGTGTACGATGTAGTTAACTATTATTTACAATAATATTTGTTTTGTTACCATGTTTATTGGTTTTATTCCTACATTATTTATTGGTTCATTTTCATTGATTTTTTATTTGATATGCATTTGTTACATGACGTCTAACTGTATAATTAGGATATCAAAATGTCATCATTTGATGCCATCATAAAAAATACATCTACAAAAGAAAGTAAACTCATCAATAGGTAATTATACTTGGATAAAGGCACAGGATGCCATACTTGTCCAATGTCTACATGTTTTGGTTGATGATTTTAGATGGAAAGGCAATGATGAAACTTTCAAAGTTGGCTATCTAGGACATCTAAAAAGGATATTAGAAGCCAGAGTTCCCCAATCACAACTGAAAGCAAATCCACACATAGAGTCAAAGGTAAAGTTACTGAAAAGATAATATCATGCTATTTGTGATATGGTAGCCAATGCAAGTGGATTTGGCTGGAATGATAAGGACAAATGTGTAACTATTGACAATGATTTTTTTATCAATGATTCAAAAAAATAGTTAACATGAATGTAGAAGTTACATTAATTTAAATATTTCTTATCCAAATATTTGATAAATATTTAATTTAACTTTTGTGTAGACTCATCCACATGCTAAAGGGTTAAGAAACAAACATTTTTCCACTTTGATGATTTTAAAATTATTTTTGGATCCAACAAAGTTATTGGTCAAAGAGCTAAAATAACAGTTGATGCAATTGAGTTATTGAATACTAATGATGATGCTAACTTTAGCTATAATGAGAATGAGGCCTACATTGATAAGGAGGGAAGAGATTAGAGGATGAAAACATTGAAGGTTTAGCTTGTGTAACAACCTTGACCATAAGTAAAATGCTATGAGACAAGAAGTGTTCTAGAAGCAATGATAGATTAATTGAATTGGTCGAGTAAAACGATAATATCGAGGCTGCATATTGTGAGGTAGTATAAGAAATTAAGGGCATTTCATCTTTCTTTAAGAAAGAAGCCAATGGCAGTGATAGGCGAATGTCACTTTTCCCTGAAATTATGCCACTAAACGATTTCTTTTGAAATGAAATAGTTCTGTTGATGAGTATATATTGAAGGATACTTAAAAAGTTGATTTCTTCATTGTGCTACCACTTGAATTTAGATAAGATTACATTTGAAAATAATTAAATAAATGTAATGCCTATCGACTATCATTTGACTTTTCTTCTCCAGGGCACATGTAGCTAATTAGTTGTATCGACATTGTATTTTTATTGTATTATTGAGATATTGTAATTACATTTTTTAACTTATGGATATGAGTTATAGTTGACATATTATAATTGCAAAATGTAATTATTTATAGTTTCATCTTTCTAGAGATATTGATATGTTTTTTCAATTGACATTTTATAATGACTTCTTTTTTAAACATCATCTATGTATATTGTTAGCTCAAAGTATTAAATAAATCAAGAGGTAAATTTTTTTATTATAAAATTTGACAATTTGATTACCAATTAACACAATAATCATAAAAATCTATTTCTAAACAAATAAACACAATATATATGTATAGCAATATAACTTGAAAAATAAAAAAGTAGGACATAAGAGCCATTTTTGTGACCCTAAAACCAATCGATCTATTATCAAAGAGGATGAATCCATTTTGCAAATTTGAAGTTTGGGACCTTTTTGTATAAAAAACCAATAGATCCATTTGTAGAATGGATAGAAAGGATCAATCCATTTTAGGCTTTTATCAAAATGTTTTGTTTCTTTATAAGGGGATCGATCTTTTCAACAAGGGGATTGATCCCTCTTTCCCAAATTTGTATAAAACATGTTTCAAATGAAGAAAGAGGTTTATTTTTTTATCTCAAATAATTTTTCATTAGAATAATTGCAAGCAAAATTTTCTTTTTGAGTTCAAAGCAATTTATTCCAAGTTTTAGCAATATTGTTTTGTTATTTAAAAATAATTATCAATTCAAGATTAACTTATATCAAATATATGTTGAATTTGGACATGAGCCACATATTAATGACAAAAGGTGAATTTCTTTTAATCATAAAATTTGGACTTGTATAAATGAAAAGTTTTGGATTTCTATAAAAAATTTGGACTTTATATTAGTTTGTAGGCATCTCATAGACATGTTATCCTACAACCCAAAAAACTTAAGTAAATAAACACAATATATTAACAAGCACAAATAAATGGTAGTAGCAAATGAGATATAAATCAACTATAAACTTACAATTTTCTTAACCATTTTTTTGGTTGTTTCATTAGTGTACTCTCTAATTTTTTATGCATGTATTTTTTTTCAAATATCCTATCTTGATATTTCGTTGCTTGATCCAAATGTTTCCTGAATCCATATAAAAATATAAATTTGCAACTTGAAAGTAATTGAATTTCATATTCCTAAAACCAAGTGTATAATACACAATAAAAAATATTTACAAGTTCATGCTTCACATTTGTATATCCCTTTCTTGATGCTCGGTAGTGATTTTTTTTTAGGCCCTTATTTTCTGTTGGTCTTTTTTTATATTTTATGACCAATAAATTCAAGAACACATGAAACAAACAATTTTAATAACACATAAAACAAACAACTCAGTTTCAATAAGTATCCAAAAAAAAAATTCTATGCATACATTGAATTCATTTGATAACAAGCTAAAATAAACTTTGTCCACTTTACATTACTAATTACATTTGAATATGTGGCTAGTGGATGAGCCAACAATTTAGAATTGTCAGCATTAATAATATATATTTTTGAGTCAATCTGCTTTTAAAATCTCTGAATTTCAACTCAACAAATTGTAATACAATCTTCTTATACTCAGCTAGAAAATCAAGGCATTCGTATAAAGAATAAATTAAAACATTTGAACAAGGCAGTGTAGTTGCATTCAATATGCAATAAACATCAATGATCAATAATTTCAATTTGATTAATATAACTTATCATAACTGATTCTCATAAATGGTCTTTTTTATCTGTTGGAATGTTCCTCTAACTGTTGTAGTTAATGGGTATCATATCTCAAACAAGACATCCAATATGGCTAGCCATTTTTTATGCACCACTTAAGATAGGCTAACAATCGACATTGAGCTCAACGTGTATTTTTTTCCCGATTGCATGAAGTAACTTAGATCGTCCTTTACTTTTTCTTTTTTTCGAACATGTTATGTCAGCCAAATGTTCCTCTTCATGTTCAGTTGAGGTAAGCATGAATTTTTCAAGATCCATTATATCAACTAATCCACACAAACAAATTTGCAATGAACCACTTAAGCAAAATAACATATGAAAAGCATATTTCACCAATATAATAACTTACAATCATAAAATTAACTTAATAATGCATGAAACATAGCAACATGATAAACTCAAATAAATGGAATGACATAAGCTAAATTCAAGGAAAAAATCAAGTGAACAGCATAATTAAGTTAGTCAAATGCAATATAAACCTAAAAGCATCAAAACATGGATTCTATTGATTTTTTTTTTGTTTTATAACATAAGCCAAGTAGCATGAAATTAATTGTTACCTAAAACAACGGCAACAAAAACAACAGCATCAATGATGGTGGTAACGAAATGGCATTTCCAACCGGGTAACAAGATAACGGCATAAGGTTTTTGCTTTTGGTTTGTTGTGTGGTTTTCCCAAAAATAAGTTTATGAACATCTACTAAAGACATAGTTTTTGGTATTTTTTTTCAGTTAAAGACTATGTTTATAATTTTAGAAATGTAGTCTTTGTAAAAAATTTTTTTTTTACAAACATCAACTAAAGACTGCATTTCTAATTAGGAAAACGTAGTTTTTGGTAATCTTTTTTCAATTACAGATTGTGTTTATAATTTTAGAAACATGGCCTTTATAAAAAATATATATATAAAAAATATATATATTTATAAAAATCGACTAAAGGTTGTGTTTCTAACTTGGGAAATATAGTCTTTGGTAATTTTTTTTTAATTAAAGACTATATTTATACTTTTAAAAATGTAGTCTTTGTAAAATTTTTTTTAATAAAAATTAACCAATTTGTGTTTTAATTAATAACTACGTTTATAACTCTAGAAATGTAATTTTTGTTTTTTTTATAAACATCAACCAAAGAGACTATATTTCTAATTTGAAAAATGTAATCAGTGGTAATTTTTTTTCAATTAAAAATTACACTTATGCTTTTAGAGACGTATTTTTTGTAAATTTTTTTTAACATCAATTAAAGATTACGTTTTTAATTGTATTTTTTTTTCAATTAGACATTACTTTTTTATTTTATTATATATTTTTTTTGAAAAAATATATTTTCTTTGTTTGTAATAAACTAGCTTATTTTTAACATTATAAAAATAAAAACATTTTTTATTTTGATTGTTTAATTATTATCACATGTTTAATTTTAATAACATAATGATAGTTGAAATATTGATCACATATTATTCATATGTAATGAAAGTCATTACAGTAAAAATGATTTATTACATAATTTAAATTTCCATCAAATCAAATACGAAAATCTAATATTATTATAACATAAAAAATAATCTATGATTGAGAATCTACACTTGAATCACTATCTCTTTTAAAAATTAAGATTTCATAAATTGAGTACTCCCTTGTAAAGGTATGAATAAGACACACCCCTCTTGATGAATTTAATTATTTATCTTCTTCTATCTGTCCTATTTGATAATTCATACTTTACCTTTAATTGAAATATATATTTTGTCTTAATAATTTAAAATATATTACTGTCTATAGACTTTAGAGTAGTGTATAGACTTTAGCTAGCTCTCTTTCGCTAAGATTTGAATAATAAAAAATGGTAATAATCATAATAAAAGAGAATCCAAAGAAATTAAATGAAAGGGAATCTAAAAAAATTGCGTGATATTTGACTCTTAAGTTATCAAAAAAAATAATTTAAAAATTGGAATCTAATGAACCAAATTTTGGTGTCGAAATTAATGCTAAACAAGTTTATGGTTCGATGAATCATATTTGAAAATCCCATCTTTCAAAAAAAAAATCCAGTTTCCATAAAGAGATGACAAAATTGACTAAATTCTTAGTCAATCAGGCTAAAGAATTTCAGAGTTTTAAAGAAACAGTTTTCCAAAGTCTTTTTTCCAATTATCTATTAAAATAGCAAGATATCGATTTTTTTAGCTTTGGAAGAAAATCAACACAATCTTCAAGAGATAAACAATTTATTGAATTTAGCTGATTATTTTTCAGAAAACAATTCCCCTCAGCTAACCAAGCTTAGGAGGATCTTTTTGTTTGAAAAAGCAACAGTATTCCTAACCAAGGAACTATTTCTGCAAATTAATTCTTCAATTTTATTGTCAACAAAAAAACTGTTGAAAGAAAATTTTTCTGAGTATTATACTTTTACCTATATGTATAACACTGCATTAGGAGAATATATACCTAAAATTAAATTTCATCTTGATCATGAAACCTTTGATGTAAAAAGCATTGAAATGGGTTTAGTTGGACAAATCACGGTGTAAAATTTTTCTTTTCACCTTTTAAAAGATTTGTCAATTTTTATCAAGCATCATTTTTACATATGTATTAAATGGTCAAAACACTTTTATTACATCCATTTTACTATATACAGTTTGTTGGGTATTTTTCAAAAAGAAAGGTTTTACCAACCTTATTAGATTTGGGAACTTGATAGAATCACAGGTGGTCATGGACAATTCCTTCAATCTTTTGATCTACTAGATCCACCCTCTGATCATATCGAATTGACATATGACCTAAACAGAGCCATCTCTAAATATTCCATCCCAAACAGTTATCACTTTTAAATAGAAATTGACTTAATGAAATATTTGGATTATCCTTCCAAACTACTATACTAGTATCAAGAAAGATGGTAAATGTGGTAAAAATCACATTCAAGATCTCTTCCAACACCCTAGTCATTAAATGCATTGGACGAAGAATTTCATAACATAAATAATATTATGGAAGGATAATTACTATGCAGACTCCAAATAAGGATAAGCCAGAACAAACTGCCGACATAAAACAACAAGTTTACTCGGCTCCCAAGACCAATAAACAAAAAAAACTGTAGCAGTCAATTGTAACAGTCACTGTAGCAGACAAATAAAATGTCACTGTAATAGTCACTGTAGTAAAAAAAAAATAGAGACCTACTATTGAAGCATTATAGCAAGTCACTGTAGTAATATTGTAGATAAAAAATTTATTGTACACTGTAGTGAAAACTGTATAGAATTACAATTCATAGGTTAAAATTTTTCTATTTAAAGCCTCATTGTATCTAAGTTTGGAGAGGCACTTTTTTGGAGAACATTTTCCTTTACTTTCTTTATTTTCTTACCTTTCTCTCTTACTATCCTCCATCCTTCATTTGTAAATTAGCTTTGTAAATCTGTACACATAGATCCTTTTCGCACTTCCCTTGTAAATGGTATTAGAGTTTTATTTGTTCAAGCAATTTTTTTCTAAAGAAACTATTTGTGAATAACTCATAGGAGTCCATTCATTTGGGTCCTAAGCAAACTGCGAGAATCTTGGTTGAATTCCCATAAAATGAGGGCTATATGGTGGTGGTTGGTAAAGATATAATCCTTGGTTAGGATTATTGTAGAAACTAAATCCTTATTTAGGATTTGTAGAGAAAACAGGAGTTTGTGGAGAAGAAAGGGTAAGAAGAAGAAGATGAAAAGGATTTTTTACCTATTTTTTTCTTGATTGTTTTCCATTCTTTTATGTCCTAGAAAAGCTAGTTTCTTCGATCTATAAGGTCAACTCAGATAGTTTGCAAGGAAGTTTTTATCTCCATTGATAAATTCTACTTGAAAATGATAAGAGCAAAGAAAATTATACCACCGAATTTGTCTTGAGTTATCAGAAAGCTTTTTATTAGAGAGGAAGTTTTTTACTGCCAAGTTATCTATTCTAATAACAAAGTCTCAAGGGCTAAATAGATGTGAAAATACTGTACACTATTTTTTATGGCTAATAATTCTTTTTCAAAGATAATATAATATATTTTATTCGATTTGAATTTACCAGAATTATAGCCACAAATCAATTCATCTTTTTTATGAAGATTTTTTACATTTAAGACATATCCTTAATGTTTATCACTGGCATCTGTCTCTAGTATGAGTAGATCTCCATATTTGGGCAAATAGACTTTAAGAATATACTGTAATTCTAACTTAATTTGTCTAATTATGTTAGAATCGACTGGTGTCCAGACAAAATCATTATCTTTACGTAATTTACGCAAAAGATTGATTTCTTTTTTAGAAAGGTTTTTGAAAAAGTGTTTGCCATTATTGAGTATACCTAACAGCTATTGTAACTGTTTGGCATTTTTCAATTTTTCTGGAAACTCTTTAATCTTGGATATGATATAATCTTGCAAAGTTGGTCGATTAGCAGATAGATTTAATCTAAGAAATTCAATTTCTATTTTTTTGAGTTAGACCTTTTTGGGATTCAAAATAATATCATGTAAAATAAATTCTTGAGCTATAATATTCAGGTGTTTCATGTGCTCATCTAATGTATTGGAGAATACTAAAATATCATCAATGTAAACATAACAAAATTATTTATGTTTGCTGAAAATACTGTCCATCCAACGCTAAAAGATTTGAGGGGTGTTGCATAGACCGAAAGACATAACAGTCCATTGGTAATGGCCTGTTGGTGCACTAAAAGCAGTTAAAGGTTTTGAGAAATCTGTGAGTATGATTTGCCAAAAACTAGATTTACAGTCAAATTTTAAAAAATATTTAGCATTTTTAGCTAAATTTATTAAAACATCTTTTCGATGATAAAATAGTTATCAAAAACAAGATTTTGATTTAATTTCTTATAATTGATAACCATTCTAGGTTTACCTCATTTAATTTCAGCATAGTTTCTTACCAAAAATGCTGGACTAGAATGTGGACTGGTAGTTGGTTCTATTAGACATTTGTCGAGCAATTCTGAAATTTGAATTTCTAATTCATCTATATCCTACTTGGTATAGATCATAGGTTTTACTCGAATGATCTCTTTTTGGATCATAGAGAGTAACTTCACATATCTTGGACTTTGCTTCCATAGCTTCAATGGTGCTTCACTAAAGTTTTCCTGCAAAATCCTATAAAGTCAATGTCTTTCATTGATAGCTTTAATTTCAGAAATATGCGTTATTTCTAGGTGAAAGCCATTATCACAAACATGTTTATGTTTAGATAAAAGAGGAACATCTATTGATTTTTTTATCAATAGTAAAAGTAAGATGATCTATAAAAATAAAAAATGATAAATATTTATAAATAAAATTATTTCCTAACAGAATGTCTCCATGCATATTAGGAAAACATAATATTTTTGGTATTATAAACTTCCTATCGTTTAAATCAACAGGAATATTTTTTGCTTTTAGGTTAACAATGGTTTCTTTACCATCGATATCTACTATTATTATAGGATGCTTCATGGGTTGCCAACTGGTTGAAGGTAAAGCATTCGATCGACAACTAGATATTATTGCTCCGGTGTTAATCAAAACATCTAAACCATATGGTTTATAGTTTTGAAAATAAAAATATCCTTGAACATAAGTATAATAACGTATCTTTTTGGCGAACAATATTGTTTCTGGTATAGAAACACGAAAATTATTAATAAAATGAAACATTTTGATATCTTTTAGTTCTAGTGTTTCTATAAGAAGAAGTGTGTGTATTTAACACAGAATTAACATAATGATAAAAGGATTGGTTATCACTTGTACCTTGCTAAGATGGATTATCTCTTGCAAATATAAGAATTTTACCTGTATTATGGTCTTGACGCATGCTGTTTGTATGTCGTAAGGTTTTTGTATTGTTTGTACTATGAAATCTTGAAAAAAAACTTCGATAAGGAGTACAAAAAGATTGATTACTAGTTATAGTCTCTATGTCATCATCTTGTTGGTGATCAAAAGTAGTAGTAGAGGGTAAAACTAGGTTTGGATTAAAATTGATTGATGCATGTGGATTTTTTAAGTAAATATTTTTTTTCTAATGAGAAAAATTCTAAACTTGGTACTTTCTAATTTTCAGAAATAGTTGAAATATCTTTGAGACACCATTTTTTAGGATAGATAAGTCAGAGATGTTAACAAATTTTGGTTTGATTTCTGAATCAAAACTATTTGGTTCAAAAATCTCTATAATATTGGAATCTATCAGTTTGATAGAAGTGTTTGTGAATTTATAACAAGCAGACAAGTTGATTGAAAGATCATGCGAGTTAACTTCAAAATCATGGTTTATGATTTTAATACGAAGACATAAACATTTTTCTATGTTTTCGTCAAAAATAGAAATAAAATAGTTTGGTTTAACTTTAAATAAAATTACTCTTGCTACTAAATTGGATTGGATTCCACCAATTACAGCATAACAAGATTTTTAAAATGGTTGTCCATTAAAACGGCTATGATGGGAATATCTTTAGTAGACAAAAATACCGGTTTAATGGTGATCAAAATCATTTCTATGTGGATGTATTTGACCTTTAGATATTTAGAAAGAAAATGGTTTGTTTTCTTTTTAGTAAAAAGGGAAATTTTTACCAATCCTTGTTTAGAATCGTTAGCAACTGTCTCACCAGATAGTTTTTCTATATGGTGTTTATACCAAGGTTGAAATTTTTAAACCAACTTGTTTTGTAAATCCCATATGGTTTGATGAGTTGTAATTCTTTAACTTTATCCTCAAAAATATGATGAGTTTTTCTCATAATATTTTTGAGTTTAATTATACCGTGTCCTTCAGTAGTTTTGTACTTGTTGAAAAGGCAACTGAAATATTATCTAGGTTAGATTCAGTATTCAGCATAAAAATAAAATCAGATTCATCTTCAAAAGAACCATAATCAGTTTCTGAGAAAACTTCATAATAAATTTTTTTGTCAAATAATTTATCTGTAAAATAAATTTGAAGAAAATTTTCATCAAGTTTTTTGATCATTTTCTTACACTTTTTCTTTTGTTAGGGTAGTTGTTTGTATAATGACTTCTTGATTACAAAGAAAACATTTACAAGTTTGTTTAGAGGATTTTTTTTTTAATAATAAATTTATTTTTTTTAGGCTTGAAACTGATAATGGGTTTCATTTTTCTTAAAATATTTTTGTTTTTTCTTAAAACGATTTTTCTTTGAAAAAGACTGTGGATAAGGGGATTTGTCGGGGGAGAGGGGGTGGTCCCCGACGCAAACCAAAGACTAGCCCTTGCTCTCCTCGTAAGTCGTAATTATTTGTTGTCTCTCACACGTTTATTTTTAGGGACGTGAATGACTAGGATAAGGGAAAAACAAAATATTTTTTAATTTTATTTATGAATTTTTATATTATATTTATTTTTGTATTTATATTTAATAGATATTTTATTTTTATTTTTATTTTTATAAATATTTAATAGATTTGAGTAATTTTTATTTTATAGTTTTTAATAAAAATAAAAAAATTATTTTTTATTTTTAATTTATATATAGATAATTTTTAATAAATATCTATTAATATATATTTTTAATAAAAATATATTTATTTTAATTAAACTAAAATAATAATTTATTTTATTTAACAAAAAATTTATTTATTAATTATATATAAATATATATAAGATCTAAATACGAAAAAAGTGTTATGTTACTCGTTTTTATACTCATATTCAATAAAAATGTAAAATTATATTTTTTTTATTTACATAATATAAGATATATTACAGTCTAAGCTTTAAAGTAGTGTATGGACTTTAGCTAGCTCTCTTTTTATTAATATTTGAATAATAAAAAATAAAAAAATTTTAACTTCTTGATCTAGAAGTTAAAAATACTTTAAAAAGACATAAAGTTAAAGTTTGATCCTAGTCTCTTCCTTTTTCTTTAATGTAGAATTCTATCCTTTTGAAATAAAAAAATAATAATAATCATAATAAAAGAGAATCCAAAGAAATTAAATAAAAGAAAATCCAAAAAAATTACGTGATATTCTACTCTTAAATTATTTAAAAGGGAATTTAAATATCGGAATTGCATGAACCAACAAGTTGGTGTCGAAATTAATGCTACACTGTTTAATATTTGAAATTGAGGACGGCATTTCGTCAAAACTAAAGATCAAATCAACGTGGAAATGTGGATTTAAGGATAAGGAAATATGTCGGGGGAGAGGGGGGGGGTGCTCCCCGACGCAGACCAAAGACAAGCCCCTGCTTTCCTCCTAATTGGTCGTTGTCTCTCGTACGATTTCTGTTAGGGACGTAAACGACTAAGATACGGGACGGATAAAATATTTTTTAATTTTATTTATGAATTTTTATATTATATTTATAATTATTTTTATATTTATATTTAATAAGCATTTTAAATTTATTTTTTATTTTTATAGATATTTAATAAATATGAATAATTTTTATATTTATAGTGTTTAAAAAAATAAAAATAAAAATAAAAATAAAAAATTATTTTTTATTTTTTATTTTTAATTTGTATATATAGATATTTTTAATAAATATTTATTAATATATATTTTAATAAAAATATATTTATTCTAATTAATCTAAAATAATAATTTATACTATTTAATAAAATATTTATTTATTTATTATGTATAAATATATATAATATGAGTATATTATCTATTTTTATATTCATATTTAATAAAAATTTAAATTTTTTTTTATTTTTATTCACATAATATAAGATTTATTTTTATCTTTGTTTTAATAAAAAATTAATTTTTTTATTAAATATGAATAAAATTAATATCATTAAACCACTGTTTACGCCGTGAATGATAAGGAAAACACCTTTCTTTCTTTCTTTTTTTTTTTCCTTCTTTTTCTTTTCAATTTCCGCTGTGAAATATCAGAAACAGTGGAAAAGATTGCACCTACAAAGAAACAAACAAAACTTTAACAAACCAGTTAGGGACTGTTAAAGCGCACGTGACCTGCATGTTCGGTCAATTTGTTGCTAAATTCTTATAATCATTCATACCTCTGCTATAATTTCCATAGTTGTTTCTGCATTTTCATTTTGTTCAGTCTGACCCCAAAATTGCAATTTGGAGAATTTGTTTCCTCTATTAAAAATTTGTTCCAACAAAAAGTGCTAGAAAATAAATTTGTTGTTCTCGGCTTATGTACATTTGAGAGTCGTGTTGTTACACAAGTACACAACTCTCACTCTTTAAAACAAAAAGAAAAATTAAAAAAATAAATTCTTTAAATAAAATTTAATATTTAATCTTACACTCGTTTTGTAATTATTTTTAACATGAAAATTTAACTAATAAACAACGTCTATCATATTCTCTATGGTGAAAAAGAAATTGAAATTGTTATTTATCATAAAAAATTATTAATTTAGTTGTGCTTACAGATATAATGAAATGATATTTAGTCCTATACAGAAAGGAAATGTAAAGTAATGAAATTTATCCGTGTACTATAATTAAAATGAATATTTAATAACTGTATAACATTACTAAAAAGTAATCATGGACCCCTGTATGCTTGGTCATTAAATAGCGTGAGGGTATAATTTGATACAGAATTTAATCTCTAAAATAAACTAAAAGTAGTGGGTTTTTATTTAATATAAAAATGTTTATGATCAAATTGAATTTGGATTGAGCATAACTAGATTAATAATAAATTTTAGATTTATTAAGCTCGACTCAATCAAAAAATGATCTTGATTTTAATCTTTTAAATAATAAAAATAAATTTTATAATAAATGTTAATTATGATAAATAAAACTTAAAAAATGATTTTATTAATTTACTTTAATATTTAATTGAAATTGATACATGTAGGTATAAAAAAATTAATATACACATACATATTATTTATTTTTATATAATATAATTATAAATATAATATATATAACTATCAAGTCCTACTATTATAAAAAAAAAATTATAAAATTAGGCTTGAGCCACAAATGTTATTCACAAAAGCTTATCTATTTTTTTTTTTAAATTCAATTTAAATCTTGATCCATTTGGCAAACTTAATATTTATGTCTAAACACTTTCAAACTTCGAATTAATTTTCAGCCGTGAATGATTATTTTGATTCTTGAATAGATTTATCCGCAAAGGTCAATCAAAAATAAAATAAAATAAATGCAGAAAAATAATTGAATATATATATATAGGTAGATCAATTCAAAAGTGCATCAATGATGCCATGTTCCACTAACGAAAGCTGTGAATTGCAATCTAATGCAATTGTGATAAATGATAGATCAGTTTCCTTCAAAATTTCGAACGAGCAAAAAATATAATAATAAAGGTGTGAAATAAAGTCATTACTCCCATCTCCCAACTCCCAACTCCTAAGAAAAGGACAAGAAGCTCGGGCCCTCGTCTAGTTCTCTTCCATTAAGGATTTGAATAAGAAAAATGGTTATAGTTAGAGTTCAAAGAAATTAAGGACGTATTTGATGCTACATTTCTCAGTAGTTTCAATTAGTCACAGGATTTCAAGCAGAATTTTCAGGTATTCATGGATACTTTAAGTTTTTTTTTTTTTTTTTCATGTGTAGCAAAGTTAGATTGTTACTTCAGTCTTCTTTTAATTAAAAAAAATGGATGGAATTAAAAACTCATGGCGTCTGAAAGTTCATATTTTCTAGTATATTTATTATAAGGTATAAGTAAGTAAATTTGTTTATTAAATATAAAATTATGGAATTATCATAAAAATTTTTATTTAAATGTAATTGTTTACTTAATTAAATTTATTTTTTTAAAAGAGATTTTAATTTTAATTAATTTAAGCTTCTTAAAATAATAGATTCTATTTTATGAAATTAGATCAAATTCGAAAATATGATTACATGCAAGAAAAGGTATTGCATCCCTATAACACCTATCCAAAAAATGATACCAATTAATTTTATGTTATCCATTAAACCTTCAAAACATCTAAAAAATTTTCAAAACAATTTTTGTAATGAAAATTATTCTTAAATTCCTTGAATTTTCAAAATTTTAGAAAAAATTAATATCTTAACTGTTTTCTAATTGTTCAAAATTTTATCTTAAAAAAATTAATATTTCAACTTGTCTTAACATTTTCAAAACAATTTAATTTGAAGGAAATTTTGATATTTTAATTTTTTCTTAAATTTATTTTCAAATCAATAAAATCTTTTTAATATATTGATAAATTTTATTTTTACAAAATTATTTTCAAACTCATTAAAATCTTCCAATTTATTAGTAGAAATTTATGGATTTTCTTTCTAAAATTTTATAAACAAACTTATAAAGTATTTTGTTACGTTAGTAAGATTTTATTTTAAAATGAATTTTTAAAATTTTAATTTAAAAAAATTTTCAATATATTAGTAGGATTTTAGTTTCAAAATGAATTATCAAAATTAATGTTTACTTTTCCTTTTTCCTTTTTTTTTTTTTGAAAAATACACACGAATAAATAAAAACAAATAAAAAAATAAAAATGCCCAAAAAAACAACTCAACTTAATCAACAGCTTGGTCAATGATCAACAGCTCAGCTAGCAGATCGATCAACTTCGATAAACAATTGAAAAGGCCCGGCTTGGCTCTGGATCAGCTCTAGTTGGATGCATGAATCCTAAGTTCCAGGTCGCACATGGATCAGCTACTGAATTTTGTCATTTATTTAAATAATTATGTTAAATTAAATAATAGGTTTCATTCAAAAATTAATACACATTTAATTTAGTAAATTATTTTAATGTATTTAAAATCTTAAACTTAGATTTGATTATAAAAAATTATTTAAATAAGGTTTAATGTAAAAGAATAAAAAAATTATTTGATGAATAATTTGACTTTTATGGGATAGAATTA
Source organism: Durio zibethinus (assembly GCF_047325235.1). Classification (NCBI taxonomy): domain Eukaryota; kingdom Viridiplantae; phylum Streptophyta; class Magnoliopsida; order Malvales; family Malvaceae; genus Durio; species Durio zibethinus. The sequence goes on from NC_143165.1 coordinate 10,644,364, forward strand.
TAATTCTATTTTATTTAATAAACTAATAAAAAAATCACTTTGTTAAAATTAGATAATGACAAACTTGTATCATATATTGATAAATTTTTGATAAATTTTTAATAAATTTGTGTAAATTTTTTTTTTCATATGACCACTCACTATACTATCATTATGATAAAAAATTGTGACAATAATATTAATAATAGATTTTACATTTAATGACAGAATGTAACAAAAAATAATAACAAAATTAGTAACAATATTTCGTATGATGTGACAAAAAATTATGATAAATTTAGTGACAATATATGAAAATCATGACAAAATATTATAATAGATTTTTCAATACTGTGATAGAATATTGTAACATAATATTGTGGCAATTATTAAATTTTAATATTTTAAAAAATTAAAAAATTCATAATATTTTTATATTAGAAGAATTAAATTTCAAATTTTATGAGAGTATATGAACTAAATTTTAAATTTTGTGCTAATACAGTAATTAAATTTTAAATTTTATTTAAGTATAAAAATTATTTATATAATTTAATAACTAATTTTATCTATCTCAATTATCATATCAGGAAATCAATATTATATAATCAAAATTAATGCCTATGTCATTAAACTAACACTCACGTCAATAATTTTTAATAAAAATTTTTAAAAAAATTAATGATTAAATTAAAATAATATAAAAACTAAAATTATATAAATTACAATATAAAAATTAAATTTTAAATTTTCATAAAATATAAAACCCTCTAGTATAATTTAACTTTACATCTTTTATCGTATGAGGCGTAATTCAATACAGAATTTAATTTCATAAAACAAACAAAATCAAGTAGTTGAGAAAGTTATTGTTAAAAAATAATTGAAAAAAAGTAAAAATAAAAGGATCAATAATTTAAAATAGCATTAATAATACCATGTCCCACTAGCATCATCTTGTCCTTTTGTTGGCAGTTGGGAGGAATGCTTTTGGTTCAAAATAGCATTAATGATGCCATGAGTAGCATCAATTGATCAGTTTTCTTCAAAATTTCGTACGAGCAAAAAAAAAAAAGGTGTGAATTAAAGGCATAGCTCCCAACTGCTGAAAAGGGACAGATGCTTGGGCCCTTGTTTCGTTGTCTTCCGGTAAGTAATTGGAAAATTGTAATAATGACGATAAAAGAGAATCCAAATAAATTAAATGAGTCTTTCATCAAACTTTTCAACAGGTCACAAATAAAATAATTAATAAAAAAATACAATAATTAATAAATGAAAGTGAAAAAGCAAAAAGAAAAATAAATAAAGTTAGAATTGGACCTTTGAATCAAACTCAAACAAATTGTAAACTAAATTTCAAACGGATCAATTACTATTTAGAATTTTATTAACGAACTTAAACTAAATTTAAAAGCTCCAACTAAATGAAATGTTTATAATATTTACCTTATTCTTCTATTTTTATCTCTCTACAATAAAAAAAAATGTTGTTATATAATTTTTTGGATTTCTTTGACTTCTATTTTCTAGTTTATTTCACGTTACATCTTTTATGATTTGCTTTTAAACACCAAAGAAAAATAAAATCCATGTTCTAATAAGTTTATTGCGGCTGATCTTTATTTCTTTTTTTTTTTTCACTTTTTATTAAGGTTGGTCCTCAATTTTAATTTTCTAATGGTCTTTGGAGCTGGTGCTGCAGTAAGTCCACACATTTTAGTTTACGCACAAAAACCTCAATTCAATTACTCATACAAGTAAGCTAAAGGATGATTAAATCATAAATCATTTATATAAAAGAATAATTAAATGTAGTTTCAACAGGTCACAAATAAAATAATTAATAAATGAAAATAAATAAAGAAAAAGAAAAGTAAATAAAGTTAGAGTTAGACCTTTGGATCAAACTCAAACAAATTGCAAACGAGATTTTAAACAGACCAATTAAAATTTAGAATCTTGTTAACGAAGTCAAATTGAATTTAAAAGCTCCAACTAAATGAAATGTTTATGATATTTATCCTATTCTTCTATGTTTATCTCTCTACCAAAAAAAAAAAAAAAAGAATTGTTGCTATATAATTTTTTGGGTTTCTTTGACTTCTATTTTCTATTTTATTTCATGCTATATCTATTACGATTTGGCTTTAAACTCCAAAAAAAAAAAAAATTCATGTTCTTATAATTTTATTGCTGCTGATCTTTATTTCCTTTTTTTTTTTTTCACTTTATTAAGGTTGGTCCTCAATTTTCATTTTCTAATGGTCTTTGGAGCTGGTGCTGCAATAAGTCCATACATTTTAATTTACGCTCAAAAACTTTAATTCAATCACTCAAACAAGTAAGCAAAAATATGATCAAATCATAAATCATTTATATAAGAATAATTAAATGTAGTTTAATCCAACCCAAAATGGCCTACTCTATATATATAAAAAAAAATTCACTAATTGTTTGAACATATTTAATATCTAAGTGAGCGGAAGTAAAATCAAGTCTTGTGTTATTCACATAAGAAATAACAATTTAACTTTGTTCAATTTAATCCAAAGTGGCCTACATCCACAAATGAGAGAAAAAATCCAATAATTATTCAAACATGTTTGACATTCAAGCAAGCTAAACCAAAATCAAACCATAAATCATCCACACAAAACAATAACAATTTAACGTGATTCAACCAAATCCAAAATGGCCTATATCCATGGTTGAAAGAAAAACCTACTAATTGTTCAAACATTTTTGACATTTAAATAAGCAAAAACAAAATCAAATTATAAATCATTCACATAAGAAATAACAATTTAACGTAATTTAGTTTAACCTAAAGAAGTTTACATCTACAAATGAGAGAAAAGATTAACTATTTGTAGAGAATTATAAATATACAATCAAATAAATCAACACTTAAAATTAATGCTCATGAACCTTTTCATTTAACTCTAATCTTATGGAGCATTCTTAATCCAAATAAACTAAATTACACATATATGGACGCCCTCAATCTCCACCATTCAAACTTACATACCATTGAACCCTCTCAATCTCCTCTAGTCCATTCAAACATACATACTTATATGGTCCATCTCAATATTCACTAATACTATGGGATGTCTACTTAATAAACCATATAATTTTTTTTATAGCTTTCTCCTATACTAAACTATATTGGGATCCCTAATATTTATAAGACTTCTAACTTATTACCAAAAATAATTTCCTCTTAGATTTGTTAATTTTCAAGTCTTTTTGTCCATTAAGTAATATTTAATCAATCTCAAAAAAATTTAGAACAAATCTATTACAAAATCTTTTAAATTCTGAAATAATGTTTACAACAAATATGTTTTGTAATTTCTTGGTATAGTCATATATACCTTTTCATGATTAGATTTCTTTTACTTAATTTTTCCCTATCAAACAAAGTAAAAGGAATAGCTAAAAGAGAAAATGGTTAGAGAGTTCATGGGAAATTATGCATTTGTGTGAAAAATTTATGTACAACTATCAATTATCAAATAATTGTTACCTTACAAAAGAATAGAAAATCTTATTGTAAGATTTTAATTATGATAAATTGCTATAAGTGGTGTAGTTTCTAAATATATAAGTTAAGATAATCTAAAAAACTACTTTTTTCATACGTTAGGATAAATCAATGGAGGAAAAAAATGATTTTGAACCATTAAATCTTTGTCAAATTATGGATGTTTATACTTAGCAAAAATTTAGAATTTAGTCTCTATATTATAATTTATACAAATTTAGTTCTCATACTATTTTGATTTGATAATCTTAATCCAATCACTAATATCTTTTTTTTTTAACGTTAAAAATGCTATTGTAGCATTGACTTGTAGACGTGACAACTTGGATAGATGAAATCATGAGTTAAATTATGCAAATGATCTCTATATTCACATAAAATCTGAAATTTAGTCCCTCTAATATAAAAAATATTTTTAGAAATATATTTTTTATTATATATAATTAATTATTAATAATATCATAGTAATAACAATATTATTATCTTTTATATTAATTAATTATAACATTAATAATTTAAATTAATATATTAAACTTAATATTATTTTAATTAGCTTAAATATAGAATATAACAAAATATATAATGAACTAAACTATTGAATAATGCTGCATTTGAAATGAACTCAAAATAAATTATGAATAGAATGATAGTTCCATCCAACTAAACAAAATAAGATATTCAAATCTAGATTCTTACCAGAGATGAGTTTTTATCCATTTAATGGATAAATTTTGAATCTTAACAAAATGAAAGGAGAAAATAATTTATTTGATAATTGAAACATAAATATCGTGTACAAAAATGAAAACTTTTAATTTTTTTGGGCTGTTCACAAAAAACAATTATGTTAAATGAAATAATAGGTTTCATTCTAAAATCAATACACATTTAGTTTAATAAATTACTTTAATGTATTTAAAATCTTAAACCTAGATTTTATTATAAAAAATCATTTAAATAGGGTTTAATTTAAAGGAATAGAAAATTTATTTGATGGATAATTTTACCATTATGGGATGGAATTATAATTCTATTTCATTTAGTAAATTAATAAAAAATAGCTTTATTAAAATTAGATAATGACAATTTTGTATCATATATTGATAAATTTGTGATAGATTTTTAATAGATTTGTGTAGGACTTTTTTTTTTCATATGATCACACTATACTATCATTATGACAGAAAAGTATGACAATATTGATAACAAATTTTATATTTTATGACAGAATGTAACAAAAATTAGTGATGGAATTAGTGATAGTATTTTGCATAGTGTGACAAAAAATTGTACTAGATTTAGTGACAATATATGAAAAGCATAACAGAATATTATGATAGATTTTTTAATATTGTGATAGAATATTATAACATAATATTATGGCAATTTTTAAAATTTAATATTTTAAAAAATTAAAATTTTTCTAAAAATTTCAAAATATTTTTTTATATTAAAGGAATTAAATTTCAAAATTTATGAGAGTATAAAGACTAAATTTCAAATTTTGTGCTACTATAACTATCGTAATGATTTTGTGTCTACTTAACGAATTTGGAAACGAAAATAAAAGAACAAAAAACGGAGTTGCCACTAATCTTTTTTGAGCAGGTGTGATTGGCTACCTATTAAAATATATCATTTTAATGAAATCTTAAAATTAATTAAAATTTATTAAAAAGATAATTTTAGGGTCTGCATAACAGTCTGAGTTCGAGAGTCGGTTACGCGTAAGGAATGATTAGCACCCCCATAGCACCCGTTTAAAAACGGTACCAATTAACTACGTATTATCCTTTGATTTTGATAAAAACAGTCCCATTTTTTGTGCTTGAAAAATAATTTTTTTGATTTTTTTATTTATTAGAAATTATTTTTTATTTATTAATTATTGTTTCATTTTTATTCGAGAAAAATAAATTAGAACCTTTTTTATCGAAAAAATTCTTAAAATATTCCAGCATATTGGTAACATTAGAAGAATTTTTTCTCACCTAGAGATTTCTTAGGCATCACTTTTCGGAATACCTTAGAATCCTATCCTTAGAGGTCCGAATTTAATTTTCGTAAAAATTATGTCATGCATGTAATGCAGAATGTTATCATGTTGATGCACACATTTTATTTTCTTTTTAAAAAAAATTTTATTAATTAATTTTATTTGATTTTTTATTTTTAATTAAAATTTTGAAGAAAAAGGAATTTTATTATATTGAAGATTTTCTATAAATATTCTAATACACTGGTAATATTTAAAAAAAATATTCCCACCTAGAGATTTCGTAAAGTATCACTACTCAGAATACTTTTAGAATCTCATCATTGGATAAAATTTCTTTTTTCCTTATTTATATTATTATTTTTTTAATATATTGATTAATTTTTATTTATTATTTTATAAGAAAAAAAGAAAATTTTTATTGTATTCAAAATTTTTTATAAATACTCCAATATACTGGTAGTATTTAAAAAAAATCATCTCACCTAGAGATTTCATAAGTATCACTACTCGGAGTATCTCTGAATCTCATCATTGGATAAAAAAATTTTTTTTTCTTATTTTTTATTATTTTAAAAGATTTATTTTAAAGTTAGTATAATTATAAAAAACTTTTATCATATATTTTATTATTTATTATTTATTAATTAATATTATAAAACAATAAAAATTTATTTTGGTAAATTTAAATATTTTTACATGAATAAATATTAAGAATAATAATTAAAATAACAAAAATAATATATATAAAATATAAAAAAATTCAAAAAAAATTTTTTTTACCTGAACCGGACCAGTCAACATGTGGTTCGATCTGGCGGTTCGGTTTGACGGTTCGATCGCATTTAACAGTTCATTTTCGATATGGATCGGGTTTAGCTGTTCGATTCTAGTTCAATCGGACCGATCAAAGGCTGATGGAGAAGCGAGTCTCGAGTCGGATGCGCTGGTCATGTCACGGGTTGATGCACGGATCCTAGGTGCTTAAAATGACGTCGTTTTGGCTATTGACAGCTTATATAAAAGCCCAAATTTCTTTTTCGATCATTTCTCCCTCTCTAAAAAAAAATCGCTCTCTTTTCCTCTTTTTTTTTGGCCCACTTGGGGTTAGTAGCTGTCTGTCGTGATGGTTGCCATAGTCCTCACTGGCGGCAAGCTCCGACCACCATCATCGATGTCGAAAATTTTCAAAATTTTCCAAAATGTTCCCCTCAACACCCTAAACACAAATCCAGCCTCTATTTCATCTAAAAATACTCTAAACGGCGTAGATCTGGCCCGAAAGTTTAGGCCACAAATTTTTTTTTGTGTCATCTTTTTTTTTAAACTGACTTTATTATTATTTTTATGCAGAGGCTCTCACTTGGTGCTGGGTTCCTCGTCGAATGGTGAGGACTGTGTTGATTTTTTTTGGTAGAAAGATTTTTCTTTTTCTTTTTTTTTGGTAGGATCCCTCCCCTTCCCTTTTTGTTTGGCCAGTAGCTCTATTTATAGAGCTCTGACCATGCCTTGTGCCTAAGTAAGTGGCATAGGACTCAGATGGGGGTGAGCACGAGCTCCTCACCCTTTTTATTTCTTTTTTTTTTATTCAGTGGTAGGGTAGGATAGCTAGAATAAAATTTACAGGGTATGAGAGAGGGATAGGGTATGGTGGGTAGGGCATGGTGGCAATGGTGTTGGGGAAGGCACCACTGCCATCCCTCATTTTTTATTTTTCTCTATTTTTTTTGTATTTTATATTTTTTGGTATTTTTGTTTTGGTATTTGTTTGTATTTTGTATTATTTGTATTATGTATTTTTGTTTAATTTAATAAAAAAATAATAAAAGGCTGGCTGGGCTTAAAAAAAATAAAATGGGCTTCGAGCCCAATCAAAATCAGACTTTAGGCCTAGTCAAATTGAAATCGGACCTAAAGCCCAATTGAATTAAAATCGGGTCTTGACTCGATAGCCCAAGAATTAAAATTTGATAACTAAGACTTAATTAAAATCCAAACAAATTTGGTGTCTACAGCTGCCCCTCTTTGCACATTACTAAAGATCAAGAATAGGGCAAAGACAAAGACAATAATTTTGTCCAAAATCCAAAGGGATATTTCTTTTCTTTTCTTTTTTTTTTTTTTTTGAACATAAACTACTCAAAAAGTTTTTCTCATCAAATTGAAAATGCTCCTCTCACTTGAAGCTCGACAACTTTTGAAAATTTAAAATCTGAAAAAGGATCCTCTTAGTAGAGGCTCAACAACTTTAAAATTTTATCTTGAAAAAGCTCCTCTCAGTAGAGGCTCGATAACTTTAAAGATCTCATTTGGAAAAAAACTCCTCTTAACAAATGCTCAACAACTTTAAAAATCTCATATGGAAAAAGCTTTTCTCAGTAAAGGCTTAACAACTTTAAAAATCTCATCTGAAAAAGCTTCTCTCAGCAAAGGCTTAACAACTTTAAAGATCTCATCTGGAAAAACCTCCTCTCAGTAGAGGTTTGACAACTTTAAAAATCTCATATGAAAAACGCTCATCTCAGTAGAGATTCAACAACTTTAAAAATTCTCATCTTGTAAAGGGCTCATCTCAGTAGAGGCTTAATAACTTTAAAAATCTCATTTTGAAAAAGCTCTTCTCAACAGAGGCTCAACAACTTTAAAAATTCTCATCTTGAAAAGGGCTTCTCTCAGTAAAAGCTCAATAACTTTAAAAATTCTCATCTTGAAAAGGGTTCCTCTCAGCAGAGGCTCAACAACTTTAAAATTTTAATCTGTTCTTCAAATCAAGTCCTCATCTTTGAATAAGTAAATTTTTCCCTTTTGAAATCTTTTGTTTGATCTTGTTTTTCATTAGGAAATGGAAAGTCTCTGTCCTCATTATTCATGATGCATGTACTTAGTACTCTAAATGCAATGCATGTAATGCAATCAAAATTATTCATTGTAGTAAAAAGGTTCTCGAAATCTTTTGCTTTTTGGTTTCTTTTATCAGAATTGCCACATAACTAATCTATTCTTAACATCTGACCATTGTATTCTTTCTTAACAATATTTTTCTTCTTCAAAAGTCTATAATATCAATGTCTTGTCATGCTTTTTTCATCCTTTTTCATTTGCCTTTGTTAACTTTTTTAAAAAAATAATACTGAGATCTTTTGTGTTTATGTTTCTTTTCATCATTTTAAGTTCAAGACAAACAAAATGCAATCACTTGTTTCTCTTTTTTGTACGATGAACAAAAATATCAAATGAGAATAAAGAAATGGATAGGTATTATTTCCAAAAGAAAGATAACATATTTCATTAAACTGATAGTAAGTGCATGGCAACAAAAGTATTTGAGTCAAAACAAAGGTGCTCAAGTAATGATCACAAGATAATCATGAGTAAAATATTCCCAGATTCTTTTTTTAAAACTAAATCAGATGATTTCCTTAATTTTTCAGAGTTCATCAAACTACACTTGCCCTGGAGTTATGGGATCTTCTCTTAATGATGCTTCTCTTTCATATCCAAGCTATCTTTTTTAGGTTTTCAGCCTAGATAAGTCATCATTTTTTTAAGTAAAATATTTTTTTACAGCATCTGAATTTATTAGAGTAGACAAATCACCTCCGTCCATCTTTGTCAAAATCAATGCCTTACCAGAAAAGGCCTTTTTCACCACGTACGGGCCCTCCCAATTTGGTGTCTATTTTCTTCGATTATCATGTTAATTTGGAATGATCTTTTTTAACACTAAGTCTTCTTCCCTAAAGTGACAGGGATGAATTTTCTTGTCATGTGCTCTCATCATCCTCTTTTGATATAATTGACCATGACAAAGTGTTATAAGTCTTTTTTCTTCAATGAGATTCAACTGTTCATAACGATTTCGAACACATTCTATTTTTTCTAACTCTACCTCTATCAAGACTCTCAATGAAAGAATTTTCACTTTAATCGGTAGCACAGCTTTCATTCCATATACCAAGGAGAACGGGGTGGCCCCAGTAGATTTTCGAATTGATGTTCTATAAGCATGCAAAGCAAAAGGTAACTTCTTATGCCAATCTTTGTAAGTATCAGTCATTTTCTCTAGAATTTTCTTGATATTCTTGTTCATAGCCTCCACTACCCTATTCATCTTTGGACGATATGGTGCTGAATTACAATAATGGATCTTGAATTGAGTGCACACTTCATTCATCATTTTACTGTTCAAGTTTTTGGCATTATTAGAAATAATTATCTTTGGAAGCTCATATATGCATATTATCTCTTTTCTTATGAACTTGCATACCATCGATCGGGTCAGACTAGCATATTATACAGCTTTTACCCACTCAGTGAAGTAATCAATCATCACAAAAATGAATCTATGCCCATTCAAAGCTTTTGGAGTGATGGGACCAATGACATCCATGCCTCACATAAAGAATGGCCGTGAAGAGGCCAAACATGCAATGTTGTTAGAGAAACGTGGATCTTATCAACGTAGATCTGACACTTATGGCATTTTTTAGCATAATTAATACAATCACTTTTCATTGTCAACCATGTAATCGGCCCTCATAATTTGCCTAGCCATCATATGACCATTTGCATGTGCTCCATAAACTCCACATGCACTTCTTTAATTATTCTCTTCACTTCAGCTATATTCATACATCTTAAGAGCACTTGATCTCGACCTTTTTTGTAGAAAATATCTCTATCCAGGAAAAAACTCATAGCTAACATTCTAATAGTCCTCTTATCATTTTTTGTTGCATGTTCTGGATATTGCTGGCTTTTAATGTATCGCATAATGTCATGATACCATGGCTTCCCATATACTTTTTCTTCGACACTAAAACAATGTGCTGGTTCATCTTTCACATCCAGCTTGATGGGTTGGATTTCAATATTTGCATTTATTTTAATCATTACAGCTAGAGTTGCTAATGCATCAGCAATTTGGTTTTCTTCTCTAGGCAAATGTTCAAACTGAACTTATTCGAATTGCTTAACCAACTCAGAGATGTATTTACGGTACCATAACAACTTAGAATCTCTCATTTTCTATTCTCCTTATAACTGATAGATGACTAGAGCTAAATCTCCAAACACATCTAATATTTTGATCTTCTTTTCAATCGTTACGCGTAGACCCATAACACAAGCCTCGTATTCAGTCACATTGTTTGTGTAATTGAAATTCAACCTGGCTATGATTGGATAATAATGTTCATCGAAAGATATTAAAATTGCCCTAAAACCATGGCCTAAAGCATTAACGGCTCTATCAAAATACATCTTCCAAAACTTCTCAACAAATTTATTTTCTTCAATGGCCATCACATTTTCATCAAAAAAATTCAGTTTCATTGGCTCATAATCTTCGGTTGCACGATCAGTAAGAAACTTGGCTATCGCACTTTCTTTAATAACCTTTTGAGTCACATAAATAATATCATATTCTGAAAGCATAACTTGCCACCGTGCTATCCTTTCTGTCAATGAGGGCTTCTCGAAGATGTACTTAATAGGATCCAACTTTGCTATGATCCAAGTAGTGTGATAAAACATATTTTGTCAGAGTCTTTTAGCTGTCCAAGGCATTGCACAACATATCTTCTCTAATGGTGAATAATTAGACTCATAATCAGTGAATTTTTTGCTCAAGTAGTAAATCGCTCGTTCTTTTTTGTCAATTTCATCTTTTTGTCCTAGCACACATCCCATTGAATTTTCATGTACTGTTAAGTACAAAATCAAAGGTTTTTCTGGGATTGGCGGCACCAACACAGGTGGATTTGACAAGTATTTTTTGATCTTATCAAAAGCCTCTTGACATTTATCATTCTATTCTCCTGGAACATTTCTTTTAAAAAACTTGAAAATAGGATCACACTTGTAGGTGAGTTAAGAGATAAAGCGAGCAATGTAGTTCAATCTCCTTAAGAAACCTCGCACTTCTTTTAGGGTATGAGGGGGAGATAAGTTCTAGATGGCTTGTATCTTATCTGGGTCTACCTTGATTCCTCTTTCACTAACCACAAAGCCCAATAGTTTTCATGATTTGGCACCAAATGTACATTTAGCAGGATTCAACTTCAGTTGAAATCTTTTCAATCTGTCAAACAACTTTTTGAGGTTAACAACATGATCTGCTCTTTCATGAGATTTTGTAATCATATCATCCACATATACCTCTATTTCTTTATGCATCATGTCATAAAAAAGAGTCACTATTTCTCTTTGACAAGTAGCACCAGTATTTTTCAACCCAAAAGGCATGACTTTGTAATAGAATGTTCCCTATATGATCACAAATGTAGCTTTTTCTGTATCATCTCGAGCTATCTTAATTTGATTGTAGCTTGAGAAGCCATCCATAAAGAAAAATATGGAATGCCTAGTAGTATTATCCGCTAGAGTATCGATGTGAGGTAGAAAAAAATTATCCTTAGGGCTTGCCTTATTTAGATCTTGATAATCAACACACATTCTCACTTTTCCATCATTCTTGAAAACTAGTACTATGTTGTTTACCCATTTAGGATATTTTGTCACCTTCAAAAATCCAGCATCAAATTGCTTTTTCATTTTCTCTTTAATATTTAGTAGCACCTCTGGCTTCATACGCCTTAGCTTTTGCTACACTGGATTACATTCTGGTTTTAAAGGTAACTTATGCTCTACAATATCAGTGTTGAGTCTTGGCATATCCTGGTAAGTCCACGCGAACACATCCATATATTCTTGGAGTAGTTCTTTTAGCTTCTGCCTTTTAACTGGTAAAAGGGATGTACCAACTTTGACCTCTCTTTGTTTTCATCATCTCTCAAATTAACTAATTTGATAATTTTCTGGTGGGGTTCAATTAGCTTATCTTCATGTTGTATTAATTTTAACAAATAAAGAGGTAATGTGTAGTTATCTGAATCTTCCTTATTATCAAGTTCATCAACATGAATTAAGTTTTCAAAATCAAATCTGAGATTATTGCCATGATTATGTTCATGTTTATTATTTAGGACCCTGCAAAGGGTAAGATGAAGAGAATATTGGCACACAAAAATGGAATGGTAAGAAAATGATAGAAAAAGAAATGAAAAGTAATATGAATATGAAAAAAATAGAAGAAATGTGGATGCATCTTTTAAGTCTTTTATTAAAACGACAAACATAAAGACACCATAAAAAATCATCCAATGCTCATAAAAGTAATTAGGGATTTAAAGTTCTACAAAACATTACTTTTTAAAAGTTTTAAAGACAATAAGTAGCTCTACAACCTTCTAATTGTCTAGCTCGAAATCTAAAGGATAAGGGTGCACGAACAGCTCTTTATCTTGACTTTCTTTTTCTTTGTCATCCATCATTTAAATGGTCAGCTCTGAAAATTCTTCTACAAATCTTGCACTTAAGGCTCCAAGCAAATCTGGGTAAATATATCCTTCTGAACAAAAAGAATCTTAGAGGTATGAAATGATCATAGGCTCTGACTTTGGTTTATATGCTTCAAGATTTGCTATCTTTTTATTTTTTTTCATTCACCATTCTCATTCTGTCCCATTTTATTGGCTTATATCCCAAGTTGAATATATCTTTATTGTCATATATTGCTGGTGGCTTTATGATTCCTTGCAAGTTCTTCCATAGTTTAGTTCCAAGTTGCCATCTCATCCTAGTGAGTTGCTTAACGACCATTTTAGTAGTCATATATAGGTGTGGCAAACATAGTTTAGATCCTTCAGCCACATATGTGGTATTGGCAATCTTGAAAGATCTATAAGAGCATTTTAGCACTTTATCTACTGATTTCACATAAAGAGTATTTACCGATTGAGTTACCAATAAATCTTATTCTCTTATAACACATGTTAGCTTTTCTTCAATAATGAATTTGACTTTATGATATAATAAGGATGGAATAGCACCTGTCATATGGATCCATAGCCTACCTAATAAATAATTGTATGAAGGAGAGATATCTATAACTTAAAATTTTACGCTGAAAGTGCATGGGCCAATCTGCAATGATATTTTTATATCTCCTAACACCTCTCTTCGGGTCTCATTAAAGGCTCGAACTATCGTATGACTAGGCTTTATAGAAGATCCATCAACAGAGAGTTTTACCAGAGTAATCATAGGCATAACATTGATGGATGAGCCATTATCAATCAAAACCTTAGCCATTATATGACTCTTACACTTTATAGTAATGTGAAGAGCCTTGGTACTTTTTCGACCTTCAGGAAGAATCTTTTCATCACTGAAAGAGATATAATTTGAAATTGTCAGATTACCAACAAGCTATTCCATATATTCAATAGAAGCATTGTGAGACATATATACTTGATTTAGCACCTTCAGCAAAGCATTACGGTGTGACTCTGAGCTGAGCAATAATGATAATAATGAAATTCTAGCTGGCATCTTGTTGAGCTATTCTATCATGCTATACTCACTATGTTTTATCAACTTTAAGAATTCACAAGCTTCATGCTTAGAAACTGGCTTTTGACATTCTCTTTCTGAGACTGTAACATGATTATTCTAACTTTCCACTTCTTTTTCTATCTTTGCTTTTTCTTTTCTGACTTTCTCTAAAGCTTTTGGAGTATAACATCTTTCATTTAGAGTTATACCTCCTATGCCCATTATGTTCGTAGTATTTGAATTGATTATGATATCACAATTATACTTCCATGATACTACTTTATCATTTTGGTATGAAAAAGGGCTAAAAACTTTAATTGTCATCACTGGTCGGGAGACAGACCTTTTTAGCTTCAATGTATGTTTCTCATTATAATAGATAGTTACCGGTCTATGCACAAACTTATTCTTTGAATCAACGGTAAACACTTCAGCTTTCACCAACTTTTCACTTTCTTCGTAAAACTCTATTCGACCCATATCCATTAATTTTTGCACCTTTTGATGGAATTAATGACAATTATGGGTAGAATGTCCCAAAGCACCTCTGTGATAATTATAGCTCTCAGTTGAGTTAATCGCTTCAGAGTAATTTTGAGATTCTATTGACTTTAACATGTCAACTTTGACCAAGACTTCAAACACCTTAGCCATCAGAGTCTTAACTTCATCTATTCTTTCATTTACGTGGCTTTTTTGCCCATCAATTAAGGCATTTATTAATGATCTGGTATGGTTTGGTAAAGGGTTCTCATTAACATTTGGATTCCCTTGTTGGTTGGTATCAAAGTTTAATACCCCTTCATTGATTAACCCGTGCACTTTACATTTCAAAGTAGTACAGTTCTCAGTAGAATGACCTGGATTCCTATAGTGATAATCATAATGCGCATTGGGGTCATACCATTTGAGAACCGGAGGTTTCAAGGGTTCAACAATAACAGGTGCAAGTAAATGTTTCTCAACAAGTCAAAGATACAAATCTATGTATGTCATGGGAATGGGATCGAAGATGAGTTTTTTTTTAGGTATTTTTTGAAGCTCTTGGACCACTATTAGGACTAGGTCTCCATTATGATCTTGTAGGTACAGTAAGATAATTTTAGGTAGGTGTCCGAAAAGATGACTGAAAATAGGATGGATAAGTTGGTTGTGGTAATGACTGGTATAGTTGATATAGATGAGGGATAGATGTAATATGGTTTACAAAAGGGTAATGGGTCTGGTAGACTGGTGTAGAATAGGGTGTGAAACCTTTGAACTATTACCCCACATAGTTCACTGATTGAGCTTCATTCTTTTATTTTTAGGAGCTCTGCCTTTTTTTGCTCCACTTGTCTTTCTTGTATCAATTTGTCATTTTTTATGGCATTTTCAATGATCTCATTGATATCACCATATCTGTAAAGTTCTTGGTTACATTGCCTATAAATTTCTCATAGTATAGTGCTTTCAGGGTATTCACAAATAAAATATCTATTTCTTTCTCAGTGAGGAGAGGTTGAACTTGTGCAGCCTTGTCTCTTCATCTTTGTGCATATTCTTTAAAGCTCTCAGTTGTTTTCTTTTTTATACCTTGTAAAGATATATGATCTGGAGCTAAATCTCTGACATGATGATATTGTGTAAGAAATGCCCTTGTGAGCCTTTGCTAGGAATGAATACGAGTTCTATCTAGTTAGACATATCATCTAACTATAGATTCAGTAAAGTTATCTTAAAATACGTGCATCAACAACTTCTTATCATGAGTATATGCTGTCATCTTACGATAACACATGGTGATATAAGTTATTGGACATTTCGTGTCATAGTATTTTTTTAAATTCAGGGACCTTAAATTTTGGTGGAATGATCACATCTGGGACTAAACAAAGGTTAGCTACATCTGTGGAGCAATAAAAATTCATTCTCTCTACAGTCCTAAGCCTTTTTTCCAATAACTTCATCTTCTCTCAAGCATTGGTATGTTTCACTTTCTCAGGTGTCTTTATCTCTAGCTTTTTCTCTCTCTTTGGGATCATCCAAATCAGGAACTAAGATTGGCTCAAGTGATTTTTCCATCATAACAAGATTAACAGATTTTAAAATTATCCTGGAACAGGTGTAGATGTCATTCCTGGATAAGGATTGGGATATCCACCAAGAGTAGGAATTAGCACTCTAGTTCCTTGAAAAGGTTGGGTCGGTCGTGACTCAAACCCTAGAGGTTAGACAGGATCTACCATATCTGGCGATTACTCTTGAAAGCTAGGATTTTCTTCCACTATTTTTCTCTTGTCAAGTTTTCTAAGCATATCCATTATTGTACTGAGATCCCCTTTTAGTTTTTCTTGAGTTTTCTCAATTCTTTCAAATCGTCTGGCTTGTTCTTGCTCCATAATTCTTGTTTGAGTCTTGGTATTGTATGAATGATGAGTAGGTTAGGTTAAAATTTTTGATGGGTGAGCTATTCTTAAACCTTTATTACCACAAAGTTTTTTTTTTTAAAAAAAAATTAGAATGCTATGTGTTGAAAATTTTATTTTTTTCACTTATTTTATGAAAAATGATGTACATGATGCATGAATGCAAGTGAGAAATATTTGCTCTTATATGAATTTCAACATAAAAATTTTTTATTGATTCCATACAACTTTTATTGCATGGGATTTACCATCCTAGAGTTATATCGGTAGAAGCGTTTGACTTGTTCATAATGGTCTTTCACCTCGTCTAAAAAGTTCACTAAGCGTTGTCCACATTCTCCTATGGGATTGACTTCTCTTCTTAACACTTTTACCTTTTCAACCATCTCTCATGCTTTCTTTATTGCCTTGCAAACTTGATTAGTCAGGTACTCTATGTACTGTTGCCTCCCTAAGCTTTCTGCTTTCCACCTTATGCAAGCATTTTTTTTGAATCGCATTTGAAGATCCAATCTTTTTCCCTTCTATGCCACTCATCTATTATTGTTGAAATATGGCTCTTTTGGTCTTACAGTTGCGTGTTCAACCTTTGGATCACTTAATGAAGTGATTCTTTTTCATTCAGTACTTCAAAGTGGTTTCTTCTCTCTTTTGCAAGCATGACTTTCAACCTTTCCTTTTCTTTTTGGCATTCCACCAATCTTGTTCAGGTTGTAGAGTATAATCCCTTCCAATTCTGACATTCTTGAAAAATATCGATGGTCTCATCTTGCTTTTCTTGAGCTTTGCCTTTCCATTGGTTCATTTTCTCTCGGAGCTCATCCATTTCACGTTGTTGACTAAAATAAGACTTGGTGACTTTTTTAGTTTTGAATTGGACTCGTAACCTATTGTTTTCCTGGTGTAAATCTTTCAAATCACTATTGACCACATCCCGTTCTTTTATGACTTTTTCTAATCTACTCCATTGTGTCTTTGTTTCATATTTCAATTATCTACTTTCTTACGAAGTCTCAAATTTTCTCTTTTTATTTTTTTTTTCAGTTTCTAATTCTTTCTTGACAAGCTTAACTTTTGATAATTGCACCTCTTCTGAAAGATTAACCAATTGATATAAGCTGTCATCAGGAGAAAGAATTATGTCTCTAAGCCGCTTTGCTTTGCAAATTTGATAATCAGGGGTGACTTTGTCGATAAGAGGCTCTAACCTCATTCTTCGTGTTTTTTTTCATGCTTGGATCAATTGCTTCGAGGTTCTTGAAGGATTCAGTTCCCCATAAATGAATTCTACTTGGACTAGGCCATGAATAATAGGAACAAACTGCTTTGCACCAAATTTCCTAAGCACCATTAATGGAGCATAACTTACAATGCCCCATAGCCCTAATAACGGTATCCATGGCTCGTCTCCTCCATGATACAACAAGGGCACCTGAGCCATCCAAGGTGCCATCCATTCAATTTTATCCTTGATAACCCTTCGTAAGAAAAGGACCCACTCTTTCTTAGTTTTCAATGTTGGCCATTGGCTTTTGCAAAACTCTTCAATTAGTGCTTTATTTTATAGATATGGCTTTGAGAAAGCACTATTCTTGCACTTAAAATGACTTCTAACCCACACATATAATAGCGATGCACATCTTATGAACCATTTTTTTCTATTTCGTCGACAGAAATTCAATGACTTGATGGTTTCAGTAGGATTGCTAGAGTGAGATTAATTGCTTGGGTCTCAATTTGCTTAAAAAAACCTACCATAGTTATCTCAATGTAACCCAAAGTCTTCGAAAAGATTACCATGCCATACAATGCTAGAGCAAACACTGCCATACCTTGATCATCATTTAAATGCTCCTGAATGGAGTTTCAGAGAAAGTCCTAATGAATGCCGATAAGTTCACCTTTAGTCTTTGCAAAGGAATCAATGGTTTCCACTTTAACCCCCATAAGCTTGGCCAACTTTTTATGATAACCTAATTTTGACTTTCGGGTGAATACTTTATCTGGACACTATAGTTCTATCCCAAGTAAAATCGAGCACTCCTCAATAGTTAGCACTAAATCCTTTTGATTAAAAGTAAAGCATCTATAAGCTGGATCCCAAAACTATATAGCTGTTCTGATCAACTGTTCATCAATCACTATCAAAATGAAGGATGCAATCTATCCATACTTCTTACAAAAGCTTTCTTTTCTTTCTTCATTTAATTGACCTCAAATGGTGGCTAAATTTTCTAAATCATTTTGTGTGAGATCTAAATGCACTTTTTCGGGTAATTCAGACACATAATCGATAGGTAAACAATCTTCACTCTTTTGTTAAGCTTCTTTTAACCAAATATGTACCTTATTATATGGCTCACATGAGACACTAACTGAGGATGAGCAAATCTATAGTTTTATGGGATCCATGAAAACTTCTTGGAAGAAATATGTCCTAGAACAAATATCTTGATGTAGAACTGTATGATATGATTAATGCAAAAAAAGAAAAAAAATGAAACAAAATTGAGTTAGTGTGAGGTTTGAGAAAAAAAATATTTTTTGTGTTTTTTTTTTAGTTTTGAGATTTTTTGTTTGTTTTGTTTTGTTTTGTATTATACATAACTTTTATTTTTAGGTATTTCCTACAAGAAGGTGGACGAGGCTCTACCTAAGGTTGATTTTCTAGGCTTATTATATGCTGGGTTTGGATTGACACGTGTCTAAAGGTTCCCAAAGTGTTCCTCACTATAGTTCATGTTAGACTAGTAAGGCACCCCGATCCCCACCCATTACAGGCTACAAACAAAAAAAGTTCAATTTGAGTGGAAGTATTTCACTTGCCATTGCGAAGGTTATCACCTCACGAGGGCATAGGTACTCTACTTCCTCCTATAAATGACAGAGCTCAAGTATAGAGCTCATGCATGAGATGCATCGTATCATTGTGTGTGCAAATATATCCTAATTTATTGAGAGTAATATATATAGAAAAATAAAGCATAAGAGGCATAGTAAAAAAATGTTAGGGAAATTTTTTTCTTTTTGATTTTGATTTGTTTTTTTTTTTAACTTTTTTTCTTATTGAAAATAAAAAATAAAAAAATAATTAGGACTATTTGAATCAAAATTTAAGGATAACATATAGTTAATTTTGGCTTGACTCTTGAATGGCGTCCCTAGTGGAGTTGCCAAGCTATCATAACGGTTTTGTGTTCGCCTGACAAATTTGGAAACGAAAATAAAAGAACTTAAAATAGAGTCACGACCAATCTTTTTTGGCTAGGTGTAATTGGCCACCTATTAAAATATATCCTTTTAATGAAATCTTAAAATTAATTAAAATTTATTAAAAGGATAATTTTAGGGTCTGCGTAATAGTCTGAGTTTGGGAGTCGGTTATGCGTGGGGAAGGATTAGCACTCCCACAACGCCCATTTAAAAACAGTACCAATTAACTACATATTATCATCTGATTTTGATAAAAACAGTCTCATTTTTTGTGCTTGAAAAATAATTTTTTGATTTTTTTATTTATTAAAAATTATTTTTTATTTATTAATTATTGTTTCATTTTTATTCGAGAAAAATAAATTAGAACATTTTTTATCTAAATAATTCTTAAAATGCTCCAATACGTTGGTAATATTTGAAGAACTTTTTCTCACCTAAAGATTTCTTAAGCATCACTTCTCGGAATACCTTAGAATCTCATCTTTAGAGGTTCGAATTTACTTTTCGTAAAAATTATGTCATGCATGCAATGCAGAATGTTATCATGTTGACGCACACATTTTATTTTCTTTTTTTTTTTAAATTTATTAATTAATTTTATTTGATTTTTTATTTTTAATTAAAATTTTGAAGAAAAAGAAATTTTATTATATTGAAGATTTTTTATAAATATTCCAATACATTTGTAATATTTTAAAAAAATCTTCTCACCTAGGGATTTCGTAAAACATCACTACTCGGAATACTTTTAGAATCCCATCATTGGATAAAATTTTCTTTTTCCTTATTTATATTATTATTATTTTAATATATTGATTAATTTTTATTTATTATTTTATAAGAAAAAAATTTTTATTGTATTGAAAATTTTTTATAAATACTCCAATACCCTGGTAGTATTTAAAAAAATCTTCTCACCTAAATATTTCGTAGGTTACACCACTCAGAGTACCTCTGAATCTCATCGTCGGATAAATTTTTTTTATATTTTTTAATTATTTTTATTGTTTTAAAAGATTTATTTTAAAGTTAGTATAATTATGAAAAAACTTTTATCATATATTTTATTATTTATTATTTATTTATTAATATT